>NW_026285481.1:0-139625 GCF_023373465.1 Oncorhynchus keta | reverse complement strand
GGTAAAGGCGATGTGGTCCTGAACTAGCCTCTCAAGCTTCATGATGACTGAAGGTGACAGTCATTTAGCTCAGTTACCTTCCCTTTATTGGGTACAAGAATAATGGTGGCCATCTTGAAGCATGTGGGGACAGCAGACTGGGACAGGGAGAGATGCTGAAGGATGTGGGGACAGGGAGAGATGTTGAAGGATGAGGGGACAGCAGACTGGGACAGGGAGAGATGTTGAAGGATGAGGGGACAGCAGACTGGGACAGGGAGAGATGTTGAAGGATGAGGGGACAGTAGACTGGGACAGGGAGAGATGTTGAAGGATGTGGGACAGCAGACTGGGACAGGGAGAGATGTTGAAGGATGTGGGGACAACAGACTGGGACAGGGAGAGGTGTTGAAGGATGTGGGGACAGCAGACTGGGACAGGGAGGGATGTTGAAGGATGAGGGGACAGCAGACTGGGACAGGGAGAGATGTTGAAGGATGTGGGGACAACAGACTGGGACAGGGAGAGGTGTTGAAGGATGAGGGGACAGCAGACTGGGACAGGGAGAGGTGTTGAAGGATGAGGGGACAACAGACTGGGACAGGGGAGAGATGTTGAAGCATGTGGGGACAGGGAGAGATGTTGAAGGATGTGGGACAGGGAGAGATGTTGAAGGATGAGGGGACAGTAGACTGGGACAGGGAGAGTGTTGAAGGATGTGGGGACAGCAGACTGGGACAGGGAGAGATGTTGAAGGATGTGGGGACAACAGACTGGGACAGGGAGAGATGTTGAAGGATGTGGGGACAACAGACTGGGACAGGGAGAGATGTTGAAGGATGTGGGACAGGAGAGATGTTGAAGGATGAGGGGACAGTAGACTGGGACAGGGAGAGATGTTGAAGGATGAGGGACAGCAGACTGGGACAGGAGAGATGTTGAAGGATGTGGGGACAGCAGACTGGGACAGGGAGAGGTGTTGAAGGATGTGGGACAGGGAGAGATGTTGAAGGATGTGGGGACAGCAGACTGGGACAGGGAGAGATGTTGAAGCATGTGGGGACAGGGAGAGATGTTGAAGGATGTGGGGACAGGAGAGATGTAATCTGTCAGCCAGCTGCTCTGTACCTGTTCTGAGGACGAGACTGGGCCGGCAGCGAGGGTTAACACGCTTAAATTACTTACCTCTTATCCAGAGCGACTTACATGAGCAACTAGGGTTAAGTGCCTTGCTCAAGGGCACATCAACAGATTTTTCATGTGTTCTGCTCGCGGATTCAAACCAACGTCCTTTCAGTTATTAACCACTAGACCCCTTCAACCTTGATTAGAGGAATTATGTGTGTCGTGACAAAAATGTGCATCTTTTTTGGTCCCCAGGACCAGGAAAGACACTGTGGTACAGTATTACCTGGTCAGATACATTGGTCCCCAGGACCAGGAAAGACACTGTGGTACAGTATTACCTGGTCAGATACATTGGTCCCCAGGACCAGGAAAGACACTGTCGTACAGTATTACCTGGTCAGATACATTGGTCCCCAGGACCAGGAAAGACACTGTGGTACAGTATTACCTGGTCAGATACATTGGTCCCCAGGACCAGGAAAGACACTGTGGTACAGTATTACCTGGTCAGATACATCGGTCCCCAGGACCAGGAAAGACACTGTCGTACAGTATTACCTGGTCAGATACATCGGTCCCCAGGACCAGGAAAGACACTGTGGTACAGTATTACCTGGTCAGATACATTGGTCCCCAGGACCAGGAAAGACACTGTGGTACAGTATTACCTGGTCAGATACATTGGTCCCCAGGACCAGGAAAGACACTGTCGTACAGTATTACCTGGTCAGATACATTGGTCCCCAGGACCAGGAAAGACACTGTCGTACAGTATTACCTGGTCAGATACATTGGTCCCCAGGACCAGGAAAGACACTGTGGTACAGTATTACCTGGTCAGATACATTGGTCCCCAGGACCAGGAAAGACACTGTGGTACAGTATTACCTGGTCAGATACATCGGTCCCCAGGACCAGGAAAGACACTGTGGTACAGTATTACCTGGTCAGATACATCGGTCCCCAGGACCAGGAAAGACACTGTGGTACAGTATTACCTGGTCAGATACATCGGTCCCCAGGACCAGGAAAGACACTGTGGTACAGTATTACCTGGTCAGATACATTGGTCCCCAGGACCAGGAAAGACACTGTGGTACAGTATTACCTGGTCAGATACATTGTACCAGTCGTAGTCAAAGGTTGATGCTCTTAACGTTGGTGAGGGCCAGAACCAGCAGGTTGTAACAGGCTCTGGATGTGTACAGCAGGGTGACTGTGGCTCCTATAGCTGTCACCTGGCACAATGAGGTTCCTGGGAAATAAAACACACTGTCTCAGATAGTTGTAGCTTTGTGTGAATCATAGAACCTGGTCCCAGATCTGTTTGTGCTGTCCTGACATCTCCTATGTCTTTATAGAGCATGTCAGGTCGTCTGGTCCCAGATCTGTTTGTGCTGACATCTCCTATGTCTTTATAAAGCATGTCAGGTCGTCTGGTCCCAGATCTGTTTGTCCTGACATCTCCTATGTCTTTATAGAGCATGTCAGGTCGTCTGGTCTCAGATCTGTTTGTGCTGACATCTCCAATGTCCTTATAAAGCATGTCAGGTCGTCTGGTCCCAGATCTGTTTGTCCTGACATCTCCTATGTCTTTATAGAGCATGTCAGGTCGTCTGGTCCCAGATCTGTTTGTCCTGACATCTCCTATGTCTTTATAGAGCATGTCAGGTCGTCTGGTCCCAGATCTGTTTGTCCTGACATCTCCTATGTCTTTATAGAGCATGTCAGGTCGTCTGGTCCCAGATCTGTTTGTCCTGCCATCTCCTATGTCTTTATAGAGCATGTCAGGTCGTCTGGTCCCAGATCTGTTTGTCCTGTCCTGACATCTCCTATGTCTTTATAGAGCATGTCAGGTCGTCTGGTCCCAGATCTGTTTGTGCTGACATCTCCTATGTCTTTATAAAGCATGTCAGGTCGTCTGGTCCCAGATCTGTTTGTCCTGACATCTCCTATGTCTTTATAAAGCATGTCAGGTCGTCTGGTCCCAGATCTGTTTGTGCTGTCCTGATATCTCCTATGTCTTTATAGAGCATGTCAGGTCGTCTGGTCCCAGATCTGTTTGTCCTGACATCTCCTATGTCTTTATAAAGCATGTCAGGTCGTCTGGTCCCAGATCTGTTTGTCCTGACATCTCCTATGTCTTTATAGAGCATGTCAGGTCGTCTGGTCCCAGATCTGTTTGTGCTGTCCTGCCATCTCCTATGTCTTTATAGAGCATGTCAGGTCGTCAGGTCCCAGATCTGTTTGTCCTGTCCTGCCATCTCCTATGTCTTTATAGAGCATGTCAGGTCGTCTGGTCCCAGATCTGTTTGTGCTGTCCTGCCATCTCCTATGTCTTTATAGAGCATGTCAGGTCGTCTGGTCCCAGATCTGTTTGTCCTGTCCTGACATCTCCTATGTCTTTATAGAGCATGTCAGGTCGTCTGGTCCCAGATCTGTTTGTGCTGTCCTGCCATCTCCTATGTCTTTATAGAGCATGTCAGGTCGTCTGGTCCCAGATCTGTTTGTGCTGACATCTCCTATGTCTTTATAGAGCATGTCAGGTCGTCTGGTCCCAGATCTGTTTGTCCTGTCCTGACATCTCCTATGTCTTTATAGAGCATGTCAGGTCGTCTGGTCCCAGATCTGTTTGTGCTGTCCTGACATCTCCTATGTCTTTATAGAGCATGTCAGGTCGTCTGGTCCCAGATCTGTTTTGTCCTGTCCTGCCATCTCCTATGTCTTTATAGAGCATGTCAGGTCGTCTGGTCCCAGATCTGTTTGTCCTGACATCTCCTATGTCTTTATAGAGCATGTCAGGTCGTCTGGTCCCAGATCTGTTTGTCCTGACATCTCCTATGTCTTTATAGAGCATGTCAGGTCGTCTGGTCCCAGATCTGTTTGTGCTGTCCTGACATCTCCTATGTCTTTATAGAGCATGTCAGGTCGTCTGTCCCAGATCTGTTTGTCCTGTCCTGACATCTCCTATGTCTTTATAGAGCATGTCAGGTCGTCTGTCCCAGATCTGTTTGTCCTGCCATCTCCTATGTCTTTATAGAGCATGTCAGGTCGTCTGGTCCCAGATCTGTTTGTCCTGTCCTGGCATCTCCTATGTCTTTATAGAGCATGTCAGGTCGTCTGGTCCCAGATCTGTTTGTCCTGTCCTGACATCTCCTATGTCTTTATAGAGCATGTCAGGTCGTCTGGTCCCAGATCTGTTTGTGCTGTCCTGACATCTCCTATGTCTTTATAGAGCATGTCAGGTCGTCTGGTCCCAGATCTGTTTGTCCTGTCCTGACATCTCCTATGTCTTTATAGAGCATGTCAGGTCGTCTGGTCCCAGATCTGTTTGTCCTGACATCTCCTATGTCTTTATAGAGCATGTCAGGTCGTCTGGTCCCAGATCTGTTTGTCCTGTCCTGACATCTCCTATGTCTTTATAGAGCATGTCAGGTCGTCTGGTCCCAGATCTGTTTGTGCTGTCCTGACATCTCCTATGTCTTTATAGAGCATGTCAGGTCGTCTGGTCCCAGATCTGTTTGTCATGACATCTCCTATGTCTTTATAGAGCATGTCAGGTCGTCTGGTCCCAGATCTGTTTGTCCTGTCCTGACATCTCCTATGTCTTTATAGAGCATGTCAGGTCGTCTGGTCCCAGATCTGTTTGTCCTGTCATCTCCTATGTCTTTATAGAGCATGTCAGGTCGTCTGGTCCCAGATCTGTTTGTCCTGTCCTGACATCTCCTATGTCTTTATAGAGCATGTCAGGTCGTCTGGTCCCAGATCTGTTTGTCCTGACATCTCCTATGTCTTTATAGAGCATGTCAGGTCGTCTGGTCCCAGATCTGTTTGTGCTGTCCTGACATCTCCTATGTCTTTATAGAGCATGTCAGGTCGTCTGGTCCCAGATCTGTTTGTGCTGTCCTGCCATCTCCTATGTCTTTATAGAGCATGTCAGGTCGTCTGGTCCCAGATCTGTTTGTGCTGTCCTGACATCTCCTATGTCTTTATAGAGCATGTCAGGTCGTCTGGTCCCAGATCTGTTTGTGCTGTCCTGACATCTCCTATGTCTTTATAGAGCATGGCAGGTCGTCTGGTCCCCAGATCTGTTTGTGCTGTCCTGACATCTCCTATGTCTTTATAGAGCATGTCAGGTCGTCTGGTCCCAGATCTGTTTGTCCTGACATCTCCTATGTCTTTATAGAGCATGTCAGGTCGTCTGGTCCCAGATCTGTTTGTCCTGTCCTGACATCTCCTATGTCTTTATAGAGCATGTCAGGTCGTCTGGTCCCAGATCTGTTTGTCCTGACATCTCCTATGTCTTTATAGAGCATGTCAGGTCGTCTGGTCCCAGATCTGTTTGTCCTGACATCTCCTATGTCTTTATAGAGCATGTCAGGTCGTCTGGTCCCAGATCTGTTTGTCCTGACATCTCCTATGTCTTTATAGAGCATGTCAGGTCGTCTGGTCCCAGATCTGTTTGTCCTGTCCTGACATCTCCTATGTCTTTATAGAGCATGTCAGGTCGTCTGGTCCCAGATCTGTTTGTGCTGACATCTCCTATGTCTTTATAAAGCATGTCAGGTCGTCTGGTCCCAGATCTGTTTGTCCTGACATCTCCTATGTCTTTATAAAGCATGTCAGGTCGTCTGGTCCCAGATCTGTTTGTGCTGTCCTGATATCTCCTATGTCTTTATAGAGCATGTCAGGTCGTCTGGTCCCAGATCTGTTTGTCCTGACATCTCCTATGTCTTTATAAAGCATGTCAGGTCGTCTGGTCCCAGATCTGTTTGTCCTGACATCTCCTATGTCTTTATAGAGCATGTCAGGTCGTCTGGTCCCAGATCTGTTTGTGCTGTCTTGACATCTCCTATGTCTTTATAAAGCATGTCAGGTCGTCTGGTCCCAGATCTGTTTGTGCTGTCCTGCCATCTCCTATGTCTTTATAGAGCATGTCAGGTCGTCAGGTCCCAGATCTGTTTGTCCTGTCCTGCCATCTCCTATGTCTTTATAGAGCATGTCAGGTCGTCAGGTCCCAGATCTGTTTGTCCTGTCCTGCCATCTCCTATGTCTTTATAGAGCATGTCAGGTCGTCTGTCCTGTCCCAGATCTGTTTCTGTGCTGTTTTGTCCTGACATCTCCTATGTCTTTATAGAGCATGTCAGGTCGTCTGGTCCCAGATCTGTTTGTCCTGTCCTGACATCTCCTATGTCTTTATAGAGCATGTCAGGTCGTCTGGTCCCAGATCTGTTTGTGCTGTCCTGCCATCTCCTATGTCTTTATAGAGCATGTCAGGTCGTCTGGTCCCAGATCTGTTTGTCCTGTCCTGCCATCTCCTATGTCTTTATAGAGCATGTCAGGTCGTCTGGTCCCAGATCTGTTTGTCCTGTCCTGACATCTCCTATGTCTTTATAGAGCATGTCTCGTCTGGTCCCAGATCTGTTTGTCCTCCTGCCATCTCCTATGTCTTTATAGAGCATGTCAGGTCGTCTGGTCCCAGATCTGTTTGTGCTGTCCTGACATCTCCTATGTCTTTATAGAGCATGTCAGGTCGTCTGGTCCCAGATCTGTTTGTCCTGTCCTGCCATCTCCTATGTCTTTATAGAGCATGTCAGGTCGTCTGGTCCCAGATCTGTTTGTCCTGCTGATCTCCTATGTCTTTATAGAGCATGTCAGGTCGTCTGGTCCCAGATCTGTTTGTCCTGTCCTGACATCTCCTATGTCTTTATAGAGCATGTCAGGTCGTCTGGTCCCAGATCTGTTTGTGTCCTGACATCTCCTATGTCTTTATAGAGCATGTCAGGTCGTCTGGTCCCAGATCTGTTTGTCCTGTCCTGACATCTCCTATGTCTTTATAGAGCATGTCAGGTCGTCTGGTCCCAGATCTGTTTGTCCTGTCCTGACATCTCCTATGTCTTTATAGAGCATGTCAGGTCGTCTGGTCCCAGATCTGTTTGTCCTGTCCTGACATCTCCTCTGTTTGTCCTGGACATCTCCTATGTCTTTATAGAGCATGTCAGGTCGTCTGGTCCCAGATCTGTTTGTCCTGTCCTGACATCTCCTATGTCTTTATAGAGCATGTCAGGTCGTCTGGTCCCAGATCTGTTTGTCCTGTCCTGACATCTCCTATGTCTTTATAGAGCATGTCAGGTCGTCTGGTCCCAGATCTGTTTGTCCTGTCCTGACATCTCCTATGTCTTTATAGAGCATGTCAGGTCGTCTGGTCCCAGATCTGTTTGTCCTGACATCTCCTATGTCTTTATAGAGCATGTCAGGTCGTCTGGTCCCAGATCTGTTTGTCCTGTCCTGACATCTCCTATGTCTTTATAGAGCATGTCAGGTCGTCTGGTCCCAGATCTGTTTGTCCTGTCCTGACATCTCCTATGTCTTTATAGAGCATGTCAGGTCGTCTGGTCCCAGATCTGTTTGTGCCTGTCCTGACATCTCCTATGTCTTTATAGAGCATGTCAGGTCGTCTGGTCCCAGATCTGTTTGTGCTGTCATCTCCTATGTCTTTATAGAGCATGTCAGGTCGTCTGGTCCCAGATCTGTTTGTCCTGTCCTGACATCTCCTATGTCTTTATAGAGCATGTCAGGTCGTCTGGTCCCAGATCTGTTTGTCCTGTCATCTCCTATGTCTTTATAGAGCATGTCAGGTCGTCTGGTCCCAGATCTGTTTGTCCTGTCCTGCCATCTCCTATGTCTTTATAGAGCATGTCAGGTCGTCTGGTCCCAGATCTGTTTGTGCTGTCTGACATCTCCTATGTCTTTATAGAGCATGTCAGGTCGTCTGGTCCCAGATCTGTTTGTGCTGTCCTGACATCTCCTATGTCTTTATAGAGCATGTCAGGTCGTCTGGTCCCAGATCTGTTTGTGCTGTCCTGACATCTCCTATGTCTTTATAGAGCATGTCAGGTCGTCTGGTCCCAGATCTGTTTGTGCTGTCCTGACATCTCTGTTTGAAAGGTCTATGTCTTTATAGAGCATGTCAGGTCGTCTGGTCCCAGATCTGTTTGTGCTGTCCTGACATCTCCTATGTCTTTATAGAGCATGTCAGGTCGTCTGGTCCCAGATCTGTTTGTCTGTCTGACATCTCCTATGTCTTTATAGAGCATGTCAGGTCGTCTGGTCCCAGATCTGTTTGTCCTGTCCTGACATCTCCTATGTCTTTATAGAGCATGTCAGGTCGTCTGGTCCCAGATCTGTTTGTGCTGTCCTGACATCTCCTATGTCTTTATAGAGCATGTCAGGTCGTCTGGTCCCAGATCTGTTTGTCCTGTCCTGACATCTCCTATGTCTTTATAGAGCATGTCAGGTCGTCTGGTCCCAGATCTGTTTGTCCTGACATCTCCTATGTCTTTATAGAGCATGTCAGGTCGTCTGGTCCCAGATCTGTTTGTCCTGTCCTGACATCTCCTATGTCTTTATAGAGCATGTCAGGTCGTCTGGTCCCAGATCTGTTTGTCCTGACATCTCCTATGTCTTTATAGAGCATGTCAGGTCGTCTGGTCCCAGATCTGTTTGTCCTGTCATCTCCTATGTCTTTATAGAGCATGTCAGGTCGTCTGGTCCCAGATCTGTTTGTCCCAGATGTCCTGACATCTCCTATGTCTTTATAGAGCATGTCAGGTCGTCTGGTCCCAGATCTGTTTGTCCTGCCATCTCCTATGTCTTTATAGAGCATGTCAGGTCGTCTGGTCCCAGATCTGTTTGTCCTGTCCTGACATCTCCTATGTCTTTATAGAGCATGTCAGGTCGTCTGGTCCCAGATCTGTTTGTCCTGCCATCTCCTATGTCTTTATAGAGCATGTCAGGTCGTCTGGTCCCAGATCTGTTTGTCCTGTCCTGACATCTCCTATGTCTTTATAGAGCATGTCAGGTCGTCTGGTCCCAGATCTGTTTGTCCTGACATCTCCTATGTCTTTATAGAGCATGTCAGGTCGTCTGGTCCCAGATCTGTTTGTCCTGTCCTGACATCTCCTATGTCTTTATAGAGCATGTCAGGTCGTCTGGTCCCCAGATCTGTTTGTCCTGACATCTCCTATGTCTTTATAGAGCATGTCAGGTCGTCTGGTCCCAGATCTGTTTGTCCTGACATCTCCTATGTCTTTATAGAGCATGTCAGGTCGTCTGGTCCCCCAGATCTGTTTGTCCTGTCCTGACATCTCCTATGTCTTTATAGAGCATGTCAGGTCGTCTGGTCCCAGATCTGTTTGTCCTGACATCTCCTATGTCTTTATAGAGCATGTCAGGTCGTCTGGTCCCAGATCTGTTTGTCCTGACATCTCCTATGTCTTTATAGAGCATGTCAGGTCGTCTGGTCCCAGATCTGTTTGTGCTGTGCTGACATCTCCTATGTCTTTATAGAGCATGTCAGGTCGTCTGGTCCCAGATCTGTTTGTCCTGTCCTGACATCTCCTATGTCTTTATAGAGCATGTCAGGTCGTCTGGTCCCAGATCTGTTTGTCCTGTCCTGACATCTCCTATGTCTTTATAGAGCATGTCAGGTCGTCTGGTCCCAGATCTGTTTGTGTCCCTGACATCTCCTATGTCTTTATAGAGCATGTCAGGTCGTCTGGTCCCAGATCTGTTTGTGCTGTCCTGACATCTCCTATGTCTTTATAGAGCATGTCAGGTCGTCTGGTCCCAGATCTGTTTGTGCTGTCTGACATCTCCTATGTCTTTATAGAGCATGTCAGGTCGTCTGGTCCCAGATCTGTTTGTAGAGCCTGACATCTCCTATGTCTTTATAGAGCATGTCAGGTCGTCTGGTCCCAGATCTGTTTGTCCTGTCCTGCCATCTCCTATGTCTTTATAGAGCATGTCAGGTCGTCTGGTCCCAGATCTGTTTGTCCTGACATCTCCTATGTCTTTATAGAGCATGTCAGGTCGTCTGGTCCCAGATCTGTTTGTGCTGTCCTGACATCTCCTATGTCTTTATAGAGCATGTCAGGTCGTCTGTCCCAGATCTGTTTGTGCTGTCCTGACATCTCCTATGTCTTTATAGAGCATGTCAGGTCGTCTGGTCCCAGATCTGTTTGTGCTGTCCTGACATCTCCTATGTCTTTATAGAGCATGTCAGGTCGTCTGGTCCCAGATCTGTTTGTCCCTGACATCTCCTATGTCTTTATAGAGCATGTCAGGTCGTCTGGTCCCAGATCTGTTTGTGCTGTCCTGACATCTCCTATGTCTTTATAGAGCATGTCAGGTCGTCTGGTCCCAGATCTGTTTGTCCTGACATCTCCTATGTCTTTATAGAGCATGTCAGGTCGTCTGGTCCCAGATCTGTTTGTCCTGTCCTGACATCTCCTATGTCTTTATAGAGCATGTCAGGTCGTCTGGTCCCAGATCTGTTTGTGCTGTCCTGACATCTCCTATGTCTTTATAAAGCATGTCAGGTCGTCTGGTCCCAGATCTGTTTGTGCTGTCCTGCCATCTCCTATGTCTTTATAGAGCATGTCAGGTCGTCTGGTCCCAGATCTGTTTGTCCTGTCCTGACATCTCCTATGTCTTTATAGAGCATGTCAGGTCGTCTGGTCCCAGATCTGTTTGTGCTGTCCTGACATCTCCTATGTCTTTATAGAGCATGTCAGGTCGTCTGGTCCCAGATCTGTTTGTGCTGTCCTGACATCTCCTATGTCTTTATAGAGCATGTCAGGTCGTCTGTCCCAGATCTGTTTGTCCTGACATCTCCTATGTCTTTATAGAGCATGTCAGGTCGTCTGGTCCCAGATCTGTTTGTGCTGTCCTGACATCTCCTATGTCTTTATAGAGCATGTCAGGTCGTCTGTCCCAGATCTGTTTGTCCTGACATCTCCTATGTCTTTATAGAGCATGTCAGGTCGTCTGGTCCCAGATCTGTTTGTCCTGTCCTGACATCTCCTATGTCTTTATAGAGCATGTCAGGTCGTCTGGTCCCAGATATGTTTGTGCTGTCCTGACATCTCCTATGTCTTTATAGAGCATGTCAGGTCGTCTGGTCCCAGATCTGTTTGTGCTGTCCTGCCATCTCCTATGTCTTTATAGAGCATGTCAGGTCGTCTGGTCCCAGATCTGTTTGTGCTGTACTGCCATCTCCTATGTCTTTATAGAGCATGTCAGGTCGTCTGGTCCCAGATCTGTTTGTGCTGTCCTGACATCTCCTATGTCTTTATAGAGCATGTCAGGTCGTCTGGTCCCAGATCTGTTTGTGCTGTCCTGACATCTCCTATGTCTTTATAGAGCATGTCAGGTCGTCTGGTCCCAGATCTGTTTGTGCTGTCCTGACATCTCCTATGTCTTTATAGAGCATGTCAGGTCGTCTGGTCCCAGATCTGTTTGTCCTGACATCTCCTATGTCTTTATAGAGCATGTCAGGTCGTCTGGTCCCAGATCTGTTTGTCCTGACATCTCCTATGTCTTTATAGAGCATGTCAGGTCGTCTGGTCCCAGATCTGTTTGTCCTGACATCTCCTATGTCTTTATAGAGCATGTCAGGTCGTCTGGTCCCAGATCTGTTTGTCCTGTCCTGACATCTCCTATGTCTTTATAGAGCATGTCAGGTCGTCTGGTCCCAGATCTGTTTGTCCTGTCCTGACATCTCCTATGTCTTTATAGAGCATGTCAGGTCGTCTGGTCCCAGATCTGTTTGTCCTGACATCTCCTATGTCTTTATAGAGCATGTCAGGTCGTCTGGTCCCAGATCTGTTTGTCCTGACATCTCCTATGTCTTTATAGAGCATGTCAGGTCGTCTGGTCCCAGATCTGTTTGTCCTGACATCTCCTATGTCTTTATAGAGCATGTCAGGTCGTCTGGTCCCAGATCTGTTTGTCCTGTCCTGACATCTCCTATGTCTTTATAGAGCATGTCAGGTCGTCTGGTCCCAGATCTGTTTGTCCTGTCCTGACATCTCCTATGTCTTTATAGAGCATGTCAGGTCGTCTGGTCCCAGATCTGTTTGTGCTGACATCTCCTATGGTCCTCAACGAGTAGGCCAGACAGTACCAACGACCAGGTTAGAGAAGCTGATAAACTACCCAACTGTGCCATCTGATTCTCGATGGTCACACAGCCGTGTCTACAGCAGCACACTCAGCAGGGCGCAGGACAGGCTCTCGTCATGTGTGCAAGTGCACTCACTCAATTCAATTCAAGGGGCTTTATTGGCATATGGGAAACATGTGTTAACATTGCCAAAGCAAGTGAGGTAGATGATATACAAAAGTGAAATAAACAATAAAAATTAACAGTAAACATTACACGTACTGAGGTTTCAAAATAATAAAGACATTAGAAATGTCATAACGATGTACAAATGCTTAAAGTACAAAGATACTCAAATACACGCTAAACAAGTATTATGATTACCAGATACTCAAATCCACATGTATTTAAACCAAGGATTGGTGTGTGTGAACATCTCTTACCTTGGACTCCAGGTAGATATTAGCCAGGGACATCTTGGCGATCTTGTAGAGGCAGAGGGAGAGGGAGATGGCACACAGGACAAACAGTGTATCGTTGATGGCTACTCTGATCAGTACAATGGTCTGGGTCTCTGTGGTGCTCATCCTCACTAGCAGGGCACAGGTCAGGTTTACTACCAGGAAGACCATACTGATGGACAGGAAGAGGAGGTACAGGGGTAACCTGGGGGACAGGAAGTAACATTGTTAGAGGTCAGAGGTCAAAGGTGAAGGAAGGGTGTAGAGGTCACAATCAATCAATCAAATTGATTGATTGGTAATGTTGTCACCAAGCGCTTTACAGTAACCCAGCCTAAACTCCAAAGAGGAAGCAGAGCAGAGGACAAGGTTCAGAAGACAGAGGGACTATAGAGTATAAAACAGTAAGGTTCAGAGGACAGAGGACTATAGAGTATAGAACAGTAAGGTTCAGAGGACAGAGGGACTATAGAGTATAGAACAGTAAGGTTCAGAGGACAGAGGGACTATAGAGTATAGAACAGTAAGGTTCAGAAGACAGAGGGACTATAGAGTATAGAACAGTAAGGTTCAGAGGACAGAGGGTCTATAGAGTATAGAACAGTAAGGTTCAGAGGACAGAGGACAGAGGGACTATAGAGTATAGAACAGTAAGGTTCAGAAGACAGAGGGACTATAGAGTATAGAACAGTAAGGTTCAGAAGACAGAGGACAGAGGGACTATAGAGTATAGAACAGTAAGGTTCAGAGGACAGAGGACAGAGGGACTATAGAGTATAGAACAGTAAGTTTCAGAGGACAGAGGGACTATAGAGTATAGAACAGTAAGGTTCAGAGGACAGAGGGACTATAGAGTATAGAACAGTAAGGTTCAGAGGACAGAGGGACTATAGAGTATAGAACAGTAAGGTTCAGAAGACAGAGGGACTATAGAGTATAGAACAGTAATGTTCAGAGGACAGAGGGACTATAGAGTATAGAACAGTAAGGTTCAGAGGACAGAGGGACTATAGAGTATAGAACAGTAAGGTTCAGAGGACAGAGGGACTATAGAGTATAGAACATTAAGGTTCAGAAGAAAGAGGGACTATAGAGTATAGAACAGTAATGTTCAGAGGACAGAGGACTATAGAGTATAGAACAGTAAGGTTCAGAAGACAGAGGACAGAGGGACTATAGAGTATAGAACAGTAAGGTTCAGAGGACAGAGGGACTATAGAGTATAGAACAGTAATGTTCAGAGGACAGAGGGACTATAGAGTATAGAACAGTAAGGTTCAGAAGACAGAGGACAGAGGGACTATAGAGTATAGAACAGTAAGGTTCAGAGGACAGAGGACAGAGGGACTATAGAGTATAGAACAGTAAGGTTCAGAGGACAGAGGGACTATAGAGTATAGAACAGTAAGGTTCAGAGGACAGAGGGACTATAGAGTATAGAACAGTAAGGTTCAGAGGACAGAGGGACTATAGAGTATAGAACAGTAAGGTTCAGAAGACAGAGGGACTATAGAGTATAGAACAGTAATGTTCAGAGGACAGAGGACTATAGAGTATAGAACAGTAAGGTTCAGAGGACAGAGGACTATAGAGTATAGAACAGTAAGGTTCAGAGGACAGAGGGACTATAGAGTATAGAACAGTAAGGTTCAGAAGAAAGAGGGACTATAGAGTATAGAACAGTAAGGTTCAGAGGACAGAGGGACTATAGAGTATAGAACATTAAGGTTCAGAGGACAGAGGGACTATAGAGTATAGAACAGTAAGGTTCAGAGGACAGAGGACAGAGGGACTATAGAGTATAGAACAGTAAGGTTCAGAGGACAGAGGGACTATAGAGTATAGAACAGTAAGGTTCAGAAGACAGAGGGTCTATAGAGTATAGAACAGTAAGGTTCAGAGGACAGAGGGACTATAGAGTATAGAACAGTAAGGTTCAGAGGACAGAGGGACTATAGAGTATAGAACAGTAATGTTCAGAGGACAGAGGGACTATAGAGTATAGAACAGTAAGGTTCAGAGGACAGAGGGACTATAGAGTATAGAACAGTAAGGTTCAGAGGACAGAGGGACTATAGAGTATAGAACAGTAATGTTCAGAGGACAGAGGGACTATAGAGTATAGAACAGTAAGGTTCAGAAGACAGAGGGTCTATAGAGTATAGAACAGTAAGGTTCAGAGGACAGAGGGACTATAGAGTATAGAACAGTAAGGTTCAGAGGACAGAGGGACTATAGAGTATAGAACAGTAATGTTCAGAGGACAGAGGGACTATAGAGTATAGAACAGTAAGGTTCAGAGGACAGAGGGACTATAGAGTATAGAACAGTAAGGTTCAGAGGACAGAGGGACTATAGAGTATAGAACAGTAAGGTTCAGAGGACAGAGGACAGAGGGACTATAGAGTATAGAACAGTAAGGTTCAGAGGACAGAGGGTCTATAGAGTATAGAACAGTAAGGTTCAGAAGACAGAGGGACTATAGAGTATAGAACAGTAAGGTTCAGAGGACAGAGGGACTATAGAGTATAGAACAGTAAGGTTCAGAGGACAGAGGGACTATAGAGTATAGAACATTAAGGTTCAGAGGACAGAGGGACTATAGAGTATAGAACAGTAAGGTTCAGAGGACAGAGGACAGAGGGACTATAGAGTATAGAACAGTAAGGTTCAGAGGACAGAGGGACTATAGAGTATAGAACAGTAAGGTTCAGAAGACAGAGGGACTATAGAGTATAGAACAGTAAGGTTCAGAGGACAGAGGGACTATAGAGTATAGAACAGTAAGGTTCAGAGGACAGAGGGACTATAGAGTATAGAACAGTAAGGTTCAGAGGACAGAGGGACTATAGAGTATAGAACAGTAAGGTTCAGAAGACAGAGGACAGAGGACTATAGAGTATAGAACAGTAAGGTTCAGAAGACAGAGGACAGAGGGACTATAGAGTATAGAACAGTAAGGTTCAGAGGACAGAGGGACTATAGAGTATAGAACAGTAAGGTTCAGAGGACAGAGGGACTATAGAGTATAGAACAGTAAGGTTCAGAAGACAGAGGACAGAGGGACTATAGAGTATAGAACAGTAAGGTTCAGAAGACAGAGGACAGAGGGACTATAGAGTATAGAACAGTAAGGTTCAGAGGACAGAGGACAGAGGGACTATAGAGTATAGAACAGTAAGGTTCAGAAGACAGAGGACAGAGGGACTATAGAGTATAGAACAGTAAGGTTCAGAGGACAGGGGACTATAGAGTATAGAACAGTAAGGTTCAGAGGACAGAGGGACTATAGAGTATAGAACAGTAAGGTTCAGAGGACAGAGGACAGAGGGACTATAGAGTATAGAACAGTAAGGTTCAGAAGACAGAGGGACTATAGAGTATAGAACAGTAAGGTTCAGAGGACAGAGGACAGAGGGACTATAGAGTATAGAACAGTAAGGTTCAGAGGACAGAGGACAGAGGGACTATAGAGTATAGAACAGTAAGGTTCAGAGGACAGAGGACAGAGGGACTATAGAGTATAGAACAGTAAGGTTCAGAAGACAGAGGACAGAGGGACTATAGAGTATAGAACAGTAAGGTTCAGAGGACAGAGGACAGAGGGACTATAGAGTATAGAACAGTAAGGTTCAGAGGACAGAGGACAGAGGGACTATAGAGTATAGAACAGTAAGGTTCAGAGGACAGAGGGACTATAGAGTATAGAACAGTAAGGTTCAGAGGACAGAGGACAGAGGGACTATAGAGTATAGAACAGTAAGGTTCAGAGGACAGAGGGACTATAGAGTATAGAACAGTAAGGTTCAGAGGACAGAGGACAGAGGGACTATAGAGTATAGAACAGTAAGGTTCAGAAGACAGAGGGACTATAGAGTATAGAACAGTAAGGTTCAGAGGACAGAGGACAGAGGGACTATAGAGTATAGAACAGTAAGGTTCAGAGGACAGAGGGACTATAGAGTATAGAACAGTAAGGTTCAGAGGACAGAGGACTATAGAGTATAGAACAGTAAGGTTCAGAGGACAGAGGGACTATAGAGTATAGAACAGTAAGGTTCAGAGGACAGAGGGACTATAGAGTATAGAACAGTAAGGTTCAGAGGACAGAGGGACTATAGAGTATAGAACAGTAAGGTTCAGAAGACAGAGGGTCTATAGAGTATAGAACAGTAAGGTTCAGAGGACAGAGGGACTATAGAGTATAGAACAGTAAGGTTCAGAGGACAGAGGGACTATAGAGTATAGAACAGTAAGGTTCAGAGGACAGAGGGACTATAGAGTATAGAACAGTAAGGTTCAGAGGACAGAGGACAGAGGGACTATAGAGTATAGAACAGTAAGGTTCAGAGGACAGAGGGTCTATAGAGTATAGAACAGTAAGGTTCAGAAGACAGAGGGACTATAGAGTATAGAACAGTAAGGTTCAGAGGACAGAGGGACTATAGAGTATAGAACAGTAAGGTTCAGAGGACAGAGGGACTATAGAGTATAGAACATTAAGGTTCAGAGGACAGAGGGACTATAGAGTATAGAACAGTAAGGTTCAGAGGACAGAGGACAGAGGGACTATAGAGTATAGAACAGTAAGGTTCAGAGGACAGAGGGACTATAGAGTATAGAACAGTAAGGTTCAGAAGACAGAGGGACCATAGAGTATAGAACAGTAAGGTTCAGAGGACAGAGGGACTATAGAGTATAGAACAGTAAGGTTCAGAGGACAGAGGGACTATAGAGTATAGAACAGTAAGGTTCAGAGGACAGAGGGACTATAGAGTATAGAACAGTAAGAGGTTCAGAGGACAGAGGGACTATAGAGTATAGAACAGTAAGGTTCAGAAGACAGAGGACAGAGGGACTATAGAGTATAGAACAGTAAGGTTCAGAAGACAGAGGACAGAGGGACTATAGTGTATAGAACAGTAAGGTTCAGAGGACAGAGGGAATATAGAGTATAGAACATTAAGGTTCAGAGGACAGAGGGACTATAGAGTATAGAACAGTAAGGTTCAGAGGACAGAGGACAGAGGGACTATAGAGTATAGAACAGTAAGGTTCAGAGGACAGAGGGACTATAGAGTATAGAACAGTAAGGTTCAGAAGACAGAGGGTCTATAGAGTATAGAACAGTAAGGTTCAGAGGACAGAGGGACTATAGAGTATAGAACAGTAAGGTTCAGAGGACAGAGGGACTATAGAGTATAGAACAGTAATGTTCAGAGGACAGAGGGACTATAGAGTATAGAACAGTAAGGTTCAGAGGACAGAGGGACTATAGAGTATAGAACAGTAAGGTTCAGAGGACAGAGGGACTATAGAGTATAGAACAGTAATGTTCAGAGGACAGAGGGACTATAGAGTATAGAACAGTAAGGTTCAGAAGACAGAGGGTCTATAGAGTATAGAACAGTAAGGTTCAGAGGACAGAGGGACTATAGAGTATAGAACAGTAAGGTTCAGAGGACAGAGGGACTATAGAGTATAGAACAGTAATGTTCAGAGGACAGAGGACTATAGAGTATAGAACAGTAAGGTTCAGAGGACAGAGGGACTATAGAGTATAGAACAGTAAGGTTCAGAGGACAGAGGGACTATAGAGTATAGAACAGTAAGGTTCAGAGGACAGAGGACATAGGGACTATAGAGTATAGAACAGTAAGGTTCAGAGGACAGAGGGTCTATAGAGTATAGAACAGTAAGGTTCAGAAGACAGAGGGACTATAGAGTATAGAACAGTAAGGTTCAGAGGACAGAGGGACTATAGAGTATAGAACAGTAAGGTTCAGAGGACAGAGGGACTATAGAGTATAGAACATTAAGGTTCAGAGGACAGAGGACTATAGAGTATAGAACAGTAAGGTTCAGAGGACAGAGGACAGAGGGACTATAGAGTATAGAACAGTAAGGTTCAGAGGACAGAGGGACTATAGAGTATAGAACAGTAAGGTTCAGAAGACAGAGGGACTATAGAGTATAGAACAGTAAGGTTCAGAGGACAGAGGGACTATAGAGTATAGAACAGTAAGGTTCAGAGGACAGAGGGACTATAGAGTATAGAACAGTAAGGTTCAGAGGACAGAGGGACTATAGAGTATAGAACAGTAAGGTTCAGAAGACAGAGGACAGAGGGACTATAGAGTATAGAACAGTAAGGTTCAGAAGACAGAGGACAGAGGGACTATAGAGTATAGAACAGTAAGGTTCAGAGGACAGAGGGACTATAGAGTATAGAACAGTAAGGTTCAGAGGACAGAGGACTATAGAGTATAGAACAGTAAGGTTCAGAAGACAGAGGACAGAGGGACTATAGAGTATAGAACAGTAAGGTTCAGAAGACAGAGGACAGAGGGACTATAGAGTATAGAACAGTAAGGTTCAGAGGACAGAGGACAGAGGGACTATAGAGTATAGAACAGTAAGGTTCAGAAGACAGAGGACAGAGGGACTATAGAGTATAGAACAGTAAGGTTCAGAAGACAGAGGACAGAGGGACTATAGAGTATAGAACAGTAAGGTTCAGAAGACAGAGGACAGAGGGACTATAGAGTATAGAACAGTAAGGTTCAGAGGACAGAGGACAGAGGGACTATAGAGTATAGAACAGTAAGGTTCAGAGGACAGAGGGACTATAGAGTATAGAACAGTAAGGTTCAGAGGACAGAGGACAGAGGGACTATAGAGTATAGAACAGTAAGGTTCAGAAGACAGAGGGACTATAGAGTATAGAACAGTAAGGTTCAGAGGACAGAGGACAGAGGGACTATAGAGTATAGAACAGTAAGGTTCAGAGGACAGAGGACAGAGGGACTATAGAGTATAGAACAGTAAGGTTCAGAGGACAGAGGACAGAGGGACTATAGAGTATAGAACAGTAAGGTTCAGAAGACAGAGGACAGAGGGACTATAGAGTATAGAACAGTAAGGTTCAGAGGACAGAGGACAGAGGGACTATAGAGTATAGAACAGTAAGGTTCAGAGGACAGAGGACAGAGGGACTATAGAGTATAGAACAGTAAGGTTCAGAAGACAGAGGACAGAGGGACTATAGAGTATAGAACAGTAAGGTTCAGAGGACAGAGGACAGAGGGACTATAGAGTATAGAACAGTAAGGTTCAGAGGACAGAGGGACTATAGAGTATAGAACAGTAAGGTTCAGAGGACAGAGGACAGAGGACTATAGAGTATAGAACAGTAAGGTTCAGAAGACAGAGGGACTATAGAGTATAGAACAGTAAGGTTCAGAGGACAGAGGACAGAGGGACTATAGAGTATAGAACAGTAAGGTTCAGAGGACAGAGGGACTATAGAGTATAGAACAGTAAGGTTCAGAGGACAGAGGGACTATAGAGTATAGAACAGTAAGGTTCAGAGGACAGAGGGACTATAGAGTATAGAACAGTAAGGTTCAGAGGACAGAGGGACTATAGAGTATAGAACAGTAAGGTTCAGAGGACAGAGGACTATAGAGTATAGAACAGTAAGGTTCAGAAGACAGAGGGTCTATAGAGTATAGAACAGTAAGGTTCAGAGGACAGAGGGACTATAGAGTATAGAACAGTAAGGTTCAGAGGACAGAGGGACTATAGAGTATAGAACAGTAAGGTTCAGAGGACAGAGGGACTATAGAGTATAGAACAGTAAGGTTCAGAGGACAGAGGACAGAGGGACTATAGAGTATAGAACAGTAAGGTTCAGAGGACAGAGGGTCTATAGAGTATAGAACAGTAAGGTTCAGAAGACAGAGGGACTATAGAGTATAGAACAGTAAGGTTCAGAGGACAGAGGGACTATAGAGTATAGAACAGTAAGGTTCAGAGGACAGAGGACAGAGGACTATAGAGTATAGAACATTAAGGTTCAGAGGACAGAGGGACTATAGAGTATAGAACAGTAAGGTTCAGAGGACAGAGGACAGAGGGACTATAGAGTATAGAACAGTAAGGTTCAGAGGACAGAGGGACTATAGAGTATAGAACAGTAAGGTTCAGAAGACAGAGGGACCATAGAGTATAGAACAGTAAGGTTCAGAGGACAGAGGGACTATAGAGTATAGAACAGTAAGGTTCAGAGGACAGAGGGACTATAGAGTATAGAACAGTAAGGTTCAGAGGACAGAGGGACTATAGAGTATAGAACAGTAAGGTTCAGAGGACAGAGGGACTATAGAGTATAGAACAGTAAGGTTCAGAAGACAGAGGACAGAGGGACTATAGAGTATAGAACAGTAAGGTTCAGAAGACAGAGGACAGAGGGACTATAGAGTATAGAACAGTAAGGTTCAGAGGACAGAGGAATATAGAGTATAGAACAGTAAGGTTCAGAGGACAGAGGGACTATAGAGTATAGAACAGTAAGGTTCAGAAGACAGAGGACAGAGGGACTATAGAGTATAGAACAGTAAGGTTCAGAAGACAGAGGACAGAGGGACTATAGAGTATAGAACAGTAAGGTTCAGAGGACAGAGGGACTATAGAGTATAGAACAGTAAGGTTCAGAGGACAGAGGACAGAGGGACTATAGAGTATAGAACAGTAAGGTTCAGAAGACAGAGGACTATAGAGTATAGAACAGTAAGGTTCAGAGGACAGAGGGACTATAGAGTATAGAACAGTAAGGTTCAGAGGACAGAGGGACTATAGAGTATAGAACAGTAAGGTTCAGAGGACAGAGGACAGAGGGACTATAGAGTATAGAACAGTAAGGTTCAGAGGACAGAGGACTATAGAGTATAGAACAGTAAGGTTCAGAGGACAGAGGGACTATAGAGTATAGAACAGTAAGGTTCAGAGGACAGAGGGACTATAGAGTATAGAACAGTAAGGTTCAGAGGACAGAGGACTATAGAGTATAGAACAGTAAGGTTCAGAGGACAGAGGACAGAGGGACTATAGAGTATAGAACAGTAAGGTTCAGAGGACAGAGGACAGAGGGACTATAGAGTATAGAACAGTAAGGTACAGAGGACAGAGGGACTATAGAGTATAGAACAGTAAGGTTCAGAGGACAGAGGGACTATAGAGTATAGAACAGTAAGGTTCAGAGGACAGAGGACTATAGAGTATAAAACAGTAAGGTTCAGAGGACAGAGGACAGAGGGACTATAGAGTATAGAACAGTAAGGTTCAGAGGACAGAGGAACTATAGAGTATAGAACAGTAAGGTTCAGAAGACAGAGGGACTATAGAGTATAGAACAGTAAGGTTCAGGGGACAGAGGACAGAGGGACTATAGAGTATAGAACAGTAAGGTACAGAGGACAGAGGGACTATAGAGTATAGAACAGTAAGGTTCAGAGGACAGAGGGACTATAGAGTATAGAACAGTAAGGTTCAGAGGACAGAGGACAGAGGGACTATAGAGTATAGAACAGTAAGGTACAGAGGACAGAGGGACTATAGAGTATAGAACAGTAAGGTTCAGAGGACAGAGGGACTATAGAGTATAGAACAGTAAGGTTCAGAGGACAGAGGACTATAGAGTATAGAACAGTAAGGTTCAGAGGACAGAGGACAGAGGGACTATAGAGTATAGAACAGTAAGGTTCAGAGGACAGAGGACAGAGGGACTATAGAGTATAGAACAGTAAGGTTCAGAGGACAGAGGACAGAGGGACTATAGAGTATAGAACAGTAAGGTTCAGAGGACAGAGGACAGAGGGACTATAGAGTATAGAACAGTAAGGTTCAGAGGACAGAGGAACTATAGAGTATAGAACAGTAAGGTTCAGAAGACAGAGGGACTATAGAGTATAGAACAGTAAGGTTCAGGGGACAGAGGACAGAGGGACTATAGAGTATAGAACAGTAAGGTACAGAGGACAGAGGGACTATAGAGTATAGAACAGTAAGGTTCAGAGGACAGAGGGACTATAGAGTATAGAACAGTAAGGTTCAGAGGACAGAGGACAGAGGGACTATAGAGTATAGAACAGTAAGGTACAGAGGACAGAGGGACTATAGAGTATAGAACAGTAAGGTTCAGAGGACAGAGGGACTATAGAGTATAGAACAGTAAGGTTCAGAGGACAGAGGGACTATAGAGTATAGAACAGTAAGGTTCAGAGGACAGAGGACAGAGGGACTATAGAGTATAGAACAGTAAGGTTCAGAGGACAGAGGACAGAGGACTATAGAGTATAGAACAGTAAGGTTCAGAGGACAGAGGGACTATAGAGTATAGAACAGTAAGGTTCAGAGGACAGAGGGACTATAGAGTATAGAACAGTAAGGTTCAGAGGACAGAAGACAGAGGGACTATAGAGTATAGAACAGTAAGGTTCAGAAGACAGAGGGACTATAGAGTATAGAACAGTAAGGTTCAGGGGACAGAGGACAGAGGGACTATAGAGTATAGAACAGTAAGGTACAGAGGACAGAGGGACTATAGAGTATAGAACAGTAAGGTTCAGAGGACAGAGGGACTATAGAGTATAGAACAGTAAGGTTCAGAGGACAGAGGACAGAGGGACTATAGAGTATAGAACAGTAAGGTACAGAGGACAGAGGGACTATAGAGTATAGAACAGTAAGGTTCAGAGGACAGAGGACTATAGAGTATAGAACAGTAAGGTTCAGAGGACAGAGGGACTATAGAGTATAGAACAGTAAGGTTCAGAAGACAGAGGACAGAGGGACTATAGAGTATAGAACAGTAAGGTTCAGAGGACAGAGGACAGAGGGACTATAGAGTATAGAACAGTAAGGTTCAGAGGACAGAGGACAGAGGGACTATAGAGTATAGAACAGTAAGGTTCAGAGGACAGAGGACAGAGGGACTATAGAGTATAGAACAGTAAGGTTCACAGGACAGAGGGACTATAGAGTATAGAACAGTAAGGTTCAGAGGACAGAGGACTATAGAGTATAGAACAGTAAGGTTCAGAGGACAGAAGACAGAGGGACTATAGAGTATAGAACAGTAAGGTTCAGAAGACAGAGGGACTATAGAGTATAGAACAGTAAGGTTCAGAGGACAGAAGACAGAGGGACTATAGAGTATAGAACAGTAAGGTACAGAGGACAGAGGGACTATAGAGTATAGAACAGTAAGGTTCAGAGGACAGAGGACAGAGGGACTATAGAGTATAGAACAGTAAGGTTCAGAGGACAGAGGGACTATAGAGTATAGAACAGTAAGGTTCAGAGGACAGAGGGACTATAGAGTATAGAACAGTAAGGTTCAGAGGACAGAGGGACTATAGAGTATAGAACAGTAAGGTTCAGAGGACAGAGGGACTATAGAGTATAGAACAGTAAGGTTCAGAGGACAGAGGGACTATAGAGTATAGAACAGTAAGGTTCAGAGGACAGAGGACTATAGAGTATAGAACAGTAAGGTTCAGAAGACAGAGGGACTATAGAGTATAGAACAGTAAGGTTCAGAGGACAGAGGACAGAGGGACTATAGAGTATAGAACAGTAAGGTACAGAAGACAGAGGGACTATAGAGTATAGAACAGTAAGGTTCAGAGGACAGAGGACAGAGGGACTATAGAGTATAGAACAGTAAGGTTCAGAGGACAGAGGGACTATAGAGTATAGAACAGTAAGGTTCAGAGGACAGAGGGACTATAGAGTATAGAACAGTAAGGTTCAGAGGACAGAGGACAGAGGGACTATAGAGAACAGTACACTACATGACCAAATGTATGTGGACACCTGCCTGTCGAACGTCTCATTACAAAATCAGGGGCATTAATATGGAGTTGGCTGCCACCCATGGCTGCAATAACAGCCTCCACTCTTCTGGGAAGGCTTTCCACTAGATGTTGGAACATTGCTGCTATAACAGCCTCCACTCTTCTGGGAAGGCTTTCCACTAGATGTAGGAACATTGCTGCTATAACAGCCTCCATTCTTCTGTGAAGGCTTTCCACTAGATGTAGGAACATTGCTGCTATAACAGCCTCCATTCTTCTGTGAAGGCTTTCCACTAGATGTTGGAACATTGCTGCTATAACAGCCTCCACTCTTCTGGGAAGGCTTTCCACTAGATGTAGGAACATTGCTGCTATAACAGCCTCCACTCTACTGGGAAGGCTTTCCACTAGATGTAGGAACATTGCTGCTATAACAGCCTCCACTCTTCTGGGAAGGCTTTCCACTAGATGTAGGAACATTGCTGCTATAACAGCCTCCACTCTTCTGGGAAGGCTTTCCACTAGATGTAGGAACATTGCTGCTATAACAGCCTCCACTCTTCTGGGAAGGCTTTCCACTAGATGTAGGAACATTGCTGCTATAACAGCCTCCACTCTTCTGGGAAGGCTTTCCACTAGATGTAGGAACATTGCTGCTATAACAGCCTCCACTCTTCTGGGAAGGCTTTCCACTAGATGTTGGAACATTGCTGCTATAACAGCCTCCACTCTTCTGGGAAGGCTTTCCCCTAGATGTTGGAACATTGCTGCTATAACAGCCTCCACTCTTCTGGGAAGGCTTTCCACTAGATGTAGGAACATTGCTGCTATAACAGCCTCCACTCTTCTGGGAAGGCTTTCCACTAGATGTTGGAACATTGCTGCTATAACAGCCTCCACTCTTCTGGGAAGGCTTTCCACTAGATGTTGGAACATTGCTGCTATAACAGCCTCCACTCTTCTGGGAAGGCTTTCCACTAGATGTAGGAACATTGCTGCTATAACAGCCTCCACTCTTCTGGGAAGGCTTTCCACTAGATGTAGGAACATTGCTGCTATAACAGCCTCCACTCTTCTGGGAAGGCTTTCCACTAGATGTAGGAACATTGCTGCTATAACAGCCTCCACTCTTCTGGGAAGGCTTTCCACTAGATGTAGGAACATTGCTGCTATAACAGCCTCCACTCTTCTGGGAAGGCTTTCCACTAGATGTAGGAACATTGCTGCTATAACAGCCTCCACTCTTCTGGGAAGGCTTTCCACTAGATGTTGGAACATTGCTGCTATAACAGCCTCCACTCTTCTGGGAAGGCTTTCCCTAGATGTTGGAACATTGCTGCTATAACAGCCTCCACTCTTCTGGGAAGGCTTTCCACTAGATGTAGGAACATTGCTGCTATAACAGCCTCCACTCTTCTGGGAAGGCTTTCCACTAGATGTTGGAACATTGCTGCTATAACAGCCTCCACTCTTCTGGGAAGGCTTTCCACTAGATGTTGGAACATTGCTGCTATAACAGCCTCCACTCTTCTGGGAAGGCTTTCCACTAGATGTAGGAACATTGCTGCTATAACAGCCTCCACTCTTCTGGGAAGGCTTTCCACTAGATGTAGGAACATTGCTGCTATAACAGCCTCCACTCTTCTGGGAAGGCTTTCCACTAGATGTAGGAAAATTGCTGCGGGGACCTACTTCGTTTCAGCCACAAGATCATTTGTGCACAAGAATATTAGGGCACTGATGTTGGGCGATTAGGTCTGGCTTGCAGTCAGCGTTCCAATTCATCCCAAAGGTGTTCGATAGGGTTGAGGTCAGGCTCTGTGCAGGCCAGTCAAGTTCTTCCACACCGATCTCAACTAACCATTTCCTTATCGACCTCGCTTTGTGCACGGGGGGCATTGTCATGCTGAAACAGGAAAGGGCCTTCCCAAACTGTTGCAACCGAATCGTCTAGAATGTCATTGTATGCTGTAGCGTTAAGATTTCCCTTCACTGGAACTAAGGGGCCTGAACCATGAAAAACAGTCCCAGACCATTATTCCTCCTCCACCAAACTTTACAGTTGGTACTATGCATTGGGCAGGTAGCGTTCTCCTGGCATCTGCTAAACCCAGATTTGCCTGTCTGACTGCCAGAGGGTGAAGCGTGATTCATAACTCCAGAGAATGTGTTTCCACTGCTCCAGAGTCCAATGGCGGTGAGCTTTACACCACTGCAGCCAATGCTTGGTATTGCACACGGTGATCTTAGGCTTGTGTGCGGATGCTCAGGCTATGGAAAACCATTTCATGAAGCTTCCAGAGGCAGTTTGGAACTCAGTAGTGAGGAGGACAGACGATTTTTACGGGCTACGTACTTCAGCACTCGGTGGTCCCGTTCTGTGAGCTTGTGTGCCTGCCACTTCGCGGCTGAGCCGTTGTTGCTCTAGACGTTTCCACTTCACAAAAGCAGCACTTACAGCACTAGCAGGGTAGAAATTTGACGAACTGACTTGTTGGAAAGGTGGCATCCTATGATGGTGCCATGTTGAACGTCACTGAGCTCTTCAGTAAGGCCATTATACTGCCAACGTTTGTCTATGGAGATTGCATGGCTGTGTGCTCGATATTATACACCTGTGAGCAACTGGTGTGGCTGAAATAGCCGAATCCAGTAATTTAGAGGGGGTGTCCACATACTTTAGTATGCATAGTGTCGGTAGGATGGAACATTATTGTATGTTGAATGGTGCTTAGTGTTTATTAAATCGTACCTGTATTTCAGAAGCTCTGGTGCATGTTTCGATTTTGCCTTGAACACAACCTGTAGAAAGACAAATGCCCTTTAAACCTCACAGATATTCTACTGTATCACATGTTCTGTGTTTCTCTGTTGAAAGGGATGAGAAAAAACAAGGCTTTCTCACTTCTGCTTTCTCTCTGTCCTAAAGACACCAAACATTCCTTTGAAACCGCTGAGTTCAAAGAAGTAGAACGGCCTTAAGCTACATTACAGTTGCTAGGCTTCACAGCAATACCAGTTGGAGTGTCTCTTGACCCTGCTAGAGCCACTAACATCTGCTAGAGCCACTAACATCTGCTAGAGCCACTGACATCTGCTAGAGCCACTAACATCTGCTAGAGCCACTAACATCTGCTAGAGCCACTAACATCTGCTAGAGCCACTAACATCTGCTAGAGCCACTAACATCTGCTAGAGCCACTAACATCTGCTAGAGCCACTAACATCTGCTAGAGCCACTAACATCTGTTAGAGCCACTGACATCTGCTAGAGCCACTGACATCTGTTAGAGCCACTAACATCTGTTAGAGCCACTGACATCTGCTAGAGCCACTAACATCTGTTAGAGCCACTAACATCTGCTAGAGCCACTAACATCTGCTAGAGCCACTAACATCTGTTAGAGCCACTAACATCTGCTAGAGCCACTAACATCTGTTAGAGCCACTAACATCTGCTAGAGCCACTAACATCTGCTAGAGCCACTAACATCTGCTAGAGCCACTAACATCTGCTAGAGCCACTAACATCTGTTCGAGCCACTAACATCTGTTCGAGCCACTAACATCTGCTAGAGCCACTAACATCTGCTAGAGCCACTAACATCTGCTAGAGCCACTAACATCTGCTAGAGCCACTAACATCTGCTAGAGCCACTAACATCTGTTAGAGCCACTAACATCTGTTAGAGCCACTAACATCTGTTAGAGCCACTAACATCTGCTAGAGCCACTAACATCTGTTAGAGCCACTAACATCTGTTAGAGCCACTAACATCTGTTAGAGCCACTAACATCTGTTAGAGCCACTAACATCTGCTAGAGCCACTAACATCTGTTAGAGCCACTAACATCTGTTAGAGCCACTAACATCTGTTAGAGCCACTAACATCTGCTAGAGCCACTAACATCTGCTAGAGCCACTAACATCTGCTAGAGCCACTAACATCTGTTAGAGCCACTAACATCTGCTAGAGCCACTAACATCTGTTAGAGCCACTAACATCTGTTAGAGCCACTAACATCTGCTAGAGCCACTGACATCTGCTAGAGCCACTAACATCTGCTAGAGCCACTAACATCTGCTAGAGCCACTAACATCTGCTAGAGCCACTAACATCTGTTAGAGCCACTGACATCTGCTAGAGCCACTAACATCTGCTAGAGCCACTAACATATGTTAGAGCCACTAACATCTGTTAGAGCCACTAACATCTGTTAGAGCCACTAACATCTGCTAGAGCCACTGACATCTGCTAGAGCCACTAACATCTGTTAGAGCCACTAACATCTGCTAGAGCCACTGACATCTGCTAGAGCCACTAACATCTGCTAGAGCCACTAACATCTGCTAGAGCCACTAACATCTGCTAGAGCCACTAACATCTGTTAGAGCCACTGACATCTGCTAGAGCCACTAACATCTGTTAGAGCCACTAACATCTGTTAGAGCCACTAACATCTGTTAGAGCCACTAACATCTGTTAGAGCCACTGACATCTGCTAGAGCCACTAACATCTGCTAGAGCCACTAACATCTGCTAGAGCCACTAACATCTGCTAGAGCCACTGACATCTGCTAGAGCCACTAACATCTGCTAGAGCCACTAACATCTGTTAGAGCCACTAACATCTGTTAGAGCCACTAACATCTGTTAGAGCCACTAACATCTTTGGACAAAAATGAATGGCAAGTCATTGGCATCGGACAAACCATATACACATTGGCCAATACCACCCAATTCGGCGTTGATTCATGCAAAGTGTATTGCAAATGCCATATGGTAATTGCCAGTTGTAACACTTTAAAAATTCAACAGGGGGCAAATGCGCTCCACCGGGGTTTTTCATATTGGAGATGTAACCCAAGTCAATGTCCAAAAGTAAAATTTTGAAAAAATGAAATTTTTTTTGTCAAAAACTTATCACCCCTTAAAAAAGTGCTTTCTGGACCGTTTTTCGAAATTCTTTCGATTTTTTGTCAATTACACATGTGTAAGAACTGTATGAATATACTTTTGTCCAATTTTATTATCATAATTTTTTTTTTTTTTATATGCGCATAAGGAATATGTTTTGTCCAATTCCAATATGATTTCATAGGAAGTCAAAAGTCAAAAGTCAAAAATGTCAAAATTTTGTAAAAACTTCACACACCCATAAAAAGTGCTTTCTGGACCGTTTTTCGAAATTCTTTCGATTTTTGTCAATTACACATGTGTAAGAACTGTATGAATATACTTTTGTCCAATTTTATTATCATAATTTTTTTTTTTTTTACATGCGCATAAGGAATATGTTTTGTCCAATTTCAATATGATTTCATAGGAAGTCAAAAGTCAAAAGTCAAAAATGTCAAAATTTTGTAAAAAACTTCACACACCCTTAAAAAGTGCTTTCTGGACCGTTTTTTGAAATTCTTTCAATTTTTTTGTCAATTACACATGTGTAAGAACTGTATGAATATACTTTTGTCCAATTTTATTATCATATTTTTTATATATTTTTTTAAATTGTGCATAAGGAATTTTTTTGTGGGCCAAATGACATAAGAAATTTGACATGCTCAAAAATCCTGCAGAAATGCAAAATTGACTGGCCTGATGAACTCGGGATGGCCGGGCAGTGATAGTTGTTCCTTTCCATCACTCGTTGTGTTGACTTCATCATGTCCATTTTGTGATGTTTTTTCACTATATAATCATATTGCAAGTGCACGTGCATTTGCAATATGTTTCAATGTGCATTTACCATATGAAATTTGACCTTGCTCAAAAATGCAAAATTGACTGGTCTGATGAACACAGGATGGCCGAGCAGTGATAGTTGTACATTTCCATCACTCGTTGTGTTGATTTCATCATCTCCGTTAGGTGATGTTGTTTCACTATAGAATCATATTGTAAGTGCACGTGCATTTGCAATATGTTTCAATGTGCATTTACCATATGAAATTTGACCTTGCTCAAAAATGCAAAATTGACTGGTCTGATGAACACAGGATGGCCGAGCAGTGAGAGTTGTACCTTTCCATCACTCGTTGTGTTGATTTCATCATGTCCATTTGTTTATGTTTTCTCACTTTTGCAAAGTCACTGTGCATTTGCAATATGGTTCAATGGGCAGGTACCATCACGAATTTGTCATGCTATAAAATCCTGCAGGAATGTGAAATTGACTGGCCTGATGAACACAGGATGGCCTGGCAGTGATAGTTGTTCCTTTCCATCACTCGTTGTGTTGATTTCATCATGTCCATTAGGTGATGTTTTTCACTATAGAATCATATTGCAAATGCACGTGCATTGTTGTGCAACTGGTAACCCAAAAATAAAAATATGGTTGTAAATGCATTTACCGGGACGCCTATTGTCCATGCCCGCTATGGGAGTACCCTACTACGGCCCTCTATCTATGGAGTCCGTCCTGAGTGCTTTATGGACTGTTTAAAATATTCTGATGGATACGCATGTTGTGCAACTGGTGATTGAAAATAGGCACCTGGTAACCCCCCAAAAAAATATGCTTGTAAATGCATTTACCGGTCATTCTGATATTAATGCTCGCTATGGGAACACAGGATGGCCGGGCAGTGATAGTTGTACATTTCCATCACTCGTTGTGTTGATTTCATCATGTCCATTAGGTGATGTTTTTACACTATAGAATCATATTGCAAGTGCACGCGCATTTGCAATATGTTTCAATGTGCATTTACCATATGAAATTTGACATGCTCAAAAATGCAAAATTGACTGGTCTGATGGACACAGGATGGCCGAGCAGTGATAGTTGTACATTTCCATCACTCGTTGTGTTGATTTCATCATGTCCATTAGGTGATGTTTTTCACTATAGAATCATATTGCAAATGCACGTGCATTTGCAATATGTTTCAATGTGCATTTACCATAAATAAAAATTTGGTTGCTAAAAATGCAAAATTGACTGGTCTGATGAACACAGGATGGCCGAGCAGTGATAGTTGTACATTTCCATCACTGAGTTGTGTTGATTTCATCATGTCCATTAAAATGTTTTTCACTATAGAATCATTGTGCAAATGGTGCATTGTTGGCAACTGGTAACCCAAAAAAAAAATATGGTTGTAAATGCATTTACCGGTCATTCTGATATTAATGCTCGCTATGGGAACACAGGATGGCCGGGCAGTGATAGTTGTACATTTCCATCACTCGTTGTGTTGATTTCATCATGTCCATTAGGTGATGTTTTTACACTATAGAATCATATTGCAAGTGCACGCGCATTTGCAATATGTTTCAATGTGCATTTACCATATGAAATTTGACATGCTCAAAAATGCAAAATTGACTGGTCTGATGGACACAGGATGGCTGAGCAGTGATAGTTGTACATTTCCATCACTCGTTGTGTTGATTTCATCATGTCCATTAGGTGATGTTTTTTCACTATAGAATCATATTGCAAGTGCACGTGTGCAACTAAACATTTGCAATATGTTTCAATGTGCATTTACCATATGAAATTTGACATGCTCAAAAATGCAAAATTGACTGGTCTGATGAACACAGGATGGCTGAGCAGTGATAGTTGTACATTTCCATCACTCGTTGTGTTGATTTCATCATGTCCATTTGTTTATGTTTTCTCACTTTCATATTGCAAAGTCACTGTGCATTTGCAATATGGTTCAATGGGCATTACCATCACGAATTTGTCATGCTATAAAAATCCTGCAGGAATGTGAAATTGACTGGTCTGATGAACACAGGATGGCCGAGCAGTGATAGTTGTACATTTCCATCACTTGTTGTGTTGATTTCATCATGTCCATTAGGTGATGTTTTTTCACTATAGAATCATATTGCAAATGCACGTGCATTGTTGTGCAACTGGTAACCCAAAAATAAAAATATGGTTGTAAATGCATTTACCTGGTCTGACGGACACATTGTCCATGCAGTGATAGTTGTACATTTCCATCACTCTTGTGTTGATCTATGGAGTCCGTCATGAGTGCTTTATGGATGTTTAAAATATTCTGATGGATACGCATTGTTGTGCAACTGGTGATTGAAAATAGGCACCTGGTAACCCAAAAATGAAAATATGGTTGTGAATGCATTTACCGGTCATTCTGATATTAATGCCCGCTATGGGAACACAGGATGGCCGGGCAGTGATAGTTGTTCATTTCCATCACTCGTTGTGTTGATTTCATCATGTCCATTAGGTGATGTTTTTCACTATAGAATCATATTGCAAGTGCACGCGCATTTGCAATATGTTTCAATGTGCATTTACCATATGAAATTTGACATGCTCAAAAATGCAAAATTGACTGGTCTGATGGACACAGGATGGCCGAGCAGTGATAGTTGTACATTTCCATCACTCGTTGTGTTGATTTCATCATGTCCATTAGGTGATGTTTTTCACTATAGAATCATATTGCAAATGCACGTGCATTGTTGTGCAACTGGTAACCCAAAAATAAAAATATGGTTGTAAATGCATTTACCGGTCATTCTGATATTAATGCTCGCTATGGGAACACAGGATGGCCGGGCAGTGATAGTTGTACATTTCCATCACTCGTTGTGTTGATTTCATCATGTCCATTAGGTGATGTTTTTACACTATAGAATCATATTGCAAGTGCACGCGCATTTGCAATATGTTTCAATGTGCATTTACCATATGAAATTTGACATGCTCAAAAATGCAAAATTGACTGGTCTGATGGACACAGGATGGCCGAGCAGTGATAGTTGTACATTTCCATCACTCGTTGTGTTGATTTCATCATGTCCATTAGTTGATGTTTTTTCACTATAGAATCATATTGCAAGTGCACGCGCATTTGCAATATGTTTCAATGTGCATTTACCATATGAAATTTGACATGCTCAAAAATGCAAAATTGACTGGTCTGATGGACACAGGATGGCCGAGCAGTGATAGTTGTACATTTCCATCACTCGTTGTGTTGATTTCATCATGTCCATTAGGTGATGTTTTTTCACTATAGAATCATATTGCAAATGCACGTGCATTGTTGTGCAACTGGTAACCCAAAAATAAAAATATGGTTGTAAATGCATTTACCGGTCATTCTGATATTAATGCTCGCTATGGGAACACAGGATGGCCGAGCAGTGATAGTTGTACATTTCCATCACTCGTTGTGTTGATTTCATCATGTCCATTAGGTGATGTTTTTACACTATAGAATCATATTGCAAGTGCACGCGCATTTGCAATATGTTTCAATGTGCATTTAACATATGAAATTTGACATGCTCAAAAATGCAAAATTGACTGGTCTGATGGACACAGGATGGCCGAGCAGTGATAGTTGTACATTTCCATCACTCGTTGTGTTGATTTCATCATGTCCATTAGGTGATGTTTTTTCACTATAGAATCATATTGCAAATGCACGTGCATTGTTGTGCAACTGGTAACCCAAAAATAAAAATATGGTTGTAAATGCATTTACAAAAATTCTGATATTAATGCTGCTATGGGAACACAGGATGGCCGGGCAGTGATAGTTGTACATTTCCATCACTCGTTGTGTTGATTTCATCATGTCCATTAGGTGATGTTTTTTCACTATAGAATCATATTGCAAGTGCACGCGCATTTGCAATATGTTTCAATGTGCATTTACCATATGAAATTTGACATGCTCAAAAATGCAAAATTGACTGGTCTGATGGACACAGGATGGCCGAGCAGTGATAGTTGTACATTTCCATCACTCGTTGTGTTGATTTCATCATGTCCATTAGGTGATGTTTTTTCACTATAGAATCATATTGCAAATGCACGTGCATTGTTGTGCAACTGGTAACCCAAAAATAAAAATATTGTAAATGCATTTAAAATTCAAAATGACTGGTCTGATGGAACACAGGATGGCCGGGCAGTGATAGTTGTACATTTCCATCACTCGTTGTGTTGATTTCATCATGTCCATTAGGTGATTTTTTTCACTATAGAATCATATTGTAAGTGCACGTGCATTTGCAATATGTTTCAATGTGCATTTACCATATGAAATTTGACATGCTCAAAAATGCAAAATTGACTGGTCTGATGAACACAGGATGGCTGAGCAGTGATAGTTGTACATTTCCATCACTCGTTGTGTTGATTTCATCATGTCCATTTGTTTATGTTTTCTCACTTTTGCAAAGTCACTGTGCATTTGCAATGTGGTTCAATGGGCAGGTACCATCACGAATTTGTCATGCTATAAAAATCCTGCAGGAATGTGAAATTGACTGGCCCGATGAACTCGGGATAGCTGGGCAGTGATTCTGGTTCATCTCCATGGCTCGTTAGGGTTGATTTCAGAATGTCACTTTTGGTGATGGTCCCTCTCCGTTTAAACATATTGCTAATGTACAAAAGTCAACTAGCAAGTCAGTGTCCATCAGTCAATTAGATGTCATTTTGACACCAAACTGATACCAATTGACACCAAACCCACTTTTTCCAACTCATTTAGAAGCCAACTATCATATATGTCAGAGCAGGCCCATAATTCACAGCGCCTTTAGTTTAAAACATAATAAAAACGTAAAACACATAGTTACGTTCTAGCTGCGGGTCCAGGTCAGACATTATGTGAAGGCCTATGTGAGGCGACCCCGAATCCCGAGTTTCGGCTCGATAGGTCCTTCGGTGCCCGAGTAAAACCCTAATTGGTGCTGAAAATCCACTTTTTCCATGCCTTGCTATGGGGTCCTTGAATGAGCTATCGGACCGAAACGTTGGGGTCCGTCTCTATGGGCCGAGCCGGTTCCAATGCACCTAGTCTTGTGTCTCTGAGACTTTTCTAAATGTCGCCATTTTCGTAATGGTCAAAATGAATTGAAATCATTGCAAATGTACGAGGCTATTTCTCGGTCCGAGAACCTTCTAGAGCCACCTAACTCACCACGCACTATCGACCCGAGGTCTAGAACAGGTTTCTAAAGTTTCGAACTCTAGGTCTGACGGTTCTTTTTTAGCTCGAACAAAGCTAACTATTGGAGGCACTGTCTGTCTCTACAAACCCCAATACGTCCCTCCTTCCAAGTTGTGTGTCTGTGTGATTTAGTTTTCCTTTGAAATTTTATGGGAAAAATGACTGATTTACAGTTCATGGGGTTGCCTAATCACACATATGAAGTTTTGGACAGATCTGACTTTTTAACCCCTCGAAACAGCCCCTGAGACACCAATTAAGGCACTTCCGGTTGGCACAGGAAGCTATAAGTCAACACATATCCTCACTGGGCTATGCTTTTACAGAATCCTGAGTTTTAAGTCCTTACGTTAAGAATTGACTGATTTACACAGGGTTTAATGCACTATGTCTATCAAACTGCAGGCAGGTAATGGAAAAACACTTTTAGGGTGATTTTAACCACTTCCGGTTGGTCCAGGAAGCTTAGAATCAACACAGGTAGACCTCACACTGGCCTGATGGACTGTTACCAAAGACAGGTTCATACGGCATTCATAACCCATATAGACCTCAGGTTGAATTTAGGGGTAAAGGCAATGTATTCCTATGGGGAGAGAAGTCAATGCAAACTCTTTGAAGTAAACACCTTCTTTTAACTATTAAGGGTTAATGCCACACGGTCAACGTTAGGCTTGCACGGATCGGAAGGACCTTAGGAACATACCTGAGGTCGAATTGTGCTTCTCACCCTAACGGTTCTCTCACTGTCACCCAAAAGCAAATGACGTTGTGGGGCAGGCTTCATTTTGGGCCTACTTTTCTAATGGTCGCTGCGCTCAGACCGAGCGAGCTACGGTCAAGCGGGATATCTCGTTGAACTCGGCACTGCCTAGACATTATGTTTATGCCATTGCCTGCTCTCTGTGTCTTTGAGAACCACACTTTTTCACTCCATCCTTGCTGTGTGTGCGTGTGAGAGCTTTTCTTTGACATCTGCTGGGAGAAATGACTGATTTACAGTTTAGGAGGGTTACCTGGTCACACATATGAAGTTTTGGAGAGATGTGACTTTTCTAACCCTTCAAAACAGACAGTGTGACCCAATTAAAGGCACTTCCGGTTGGCACAGGAAGCTATAAGTAAACACAGTCTTGATTGACATAGCCACTTACAGAATCCTGAGTTTTAAGTCTTTAAGTTAAGAATTGACTGATCTACACAGGGTTGAATGCACTATGTCTATCAAACTGCATGCAGTGTATGGATCAACACTGATAAGGTGATTTCAACCACTTCCGGTTGCTTCAGGAAGCTTATAATTGGCACAGGTAGACCTCATAGTGGTCTGATGGACTGTCATAGAAGACAGGTTCATAAGTCATTCATAACCCACATAGGCTTCAGGTTGAATTTAGGGGTGCAGGCAATGTATTCCTATGGGGAGAGAAGTCAATGCAAACTCTTTGAAGTAAACACCTTCTTTTAACTATTAAGGGTTAATGCCACATGGTCAAGGTTAGGCTTGCACGGATCAGGAGGACCTTAGGAACGTACCTGAGGTCGAATTGTGCTTCTCACCCTAACGGTTCTCTCACTGTCACCCAAAAGCAAATGACGTTGTGGGGCAGGCTTCATTTTGGGCCTACTTTTCTAATGGTCGCTGCGCTCAGACCGAGCGAGCTACGGTCAAGCGGGATATCTCGTTGAACTCGGCACGGCCTAGACATTATGTTTATGCCATTGCCTGCTCTCTGTGTCTTTAAGAACCACACTTTTTCACTCCATCCTTGCTGTGTGTGCGTGTGAGAGCTTTTCTTTGACATCTGCTGGGAGAAATGACTGATTTACAGTTCATGAGGGTTACCTAGTCACACATATGAAGTTTTGAAAAGATCTGACCTTTTTAACCCATGGAAACTGCCACTGTGACACCATTAAAGGCACTTCCGGTTGGCACAGGAAGCTATAAATAAACTCATATCATGATTGGGGTATGCCTTTACAGAATCCTGAGTTTTAAGTCTTTACGTTAAGAACTGAGTTATTTACGGAGGGTTTAGTGAGTGTGTGTTATTTCAGAAAATCATAGAAAATCACAGAAATCTCGCAGAGCTCCGCAGCACACTTTAAAAAGATTCGTAAGAACAACCTGCAACTGGATCTGTAACCGTTGAAAAAAAAAAAACACCTATCCGTGAACATCACCAAGGTGTCGTTGTACGATTTCTCTTAAATGACGATAGATAAATGGCTGGTTCTTTTTTATTGACACCGGAGGCTCCTTGACTTTGACGTGAAGTGGAAAAATAATTTCTCTATTTTCATTTTGGACCTTTAATCCCAGATAAATGGCCATAACTCAAAAACCGTTGAGGCCTAGACGCCATCTTGTTCGGGGCCAACTGCCCATTATGCCGCCCCCCTACGCTCACCGAGTTTCGGCTTCTAAATATTTTCAGTTTTCGAGATAAGGCCCCGTCGTGAATCGTGATGTTTTGTAGCAATAGCCATATGATTGCTTATGCCCTCTTGTGGGAATTTCCGGGACATGGGAAAAATGACATAAATCTTATTATTTTTGTAAACGGAAACCGAATGTCCGACAACGTTCATTTGATGACTTCCTGGTAGGTCCGGCCCTGCCGCTCGGCCCGACGCCGTCCGCGAATTTTACAAACGATTTCGGACGTCTAGTAAGGGACCGTACATTTGCAATATGGACTTTCTCACTAACCATACAGGTACTGCCGAATTCTTCCCTTAAGGTATGCTAGAGCCACTGACATCTGCTAGAGCCACTAACATCTGCTAGAGCCACTAACATCTGCTAGAGCCACTAACATCTGCTAGAGCCACTAACATCTGCTAGAGCCACTAACATCTGTTAGAGCCACTAACATCTGTTAGAGCCACTAACATCTGCTAGAGCCACTAACATCTGCTAGAGCCACTAACATCTGCTAGAGCCACTAACATCTGTTAGAGCCACTAACATCTGTTCGAGCCACTAACATCTGCTAGAGCCACTAACATCTGCTAGAGCCACTAACATCTGTTAGAGCCACTAACATCTGTTCGAGCCACTAACATATGTTCGAGCCACTAACATCTGTTAGAGCCACTAACATCTGCTAGAGCCACTAACATCTGCTAGAGCCACTAACATCTGCTAGAGCCACTAACATCTGCTAGAGCCACTAACATCTGCTAGAGCCACTAACATCTGTTAGAGCCACTAACATCTGCTAGAGCCACTAACATCTGCTAGAGCCACTAACATCTGCTAGAGCCACTAACATCTGCTAGAGCCACTAACATCTGCTAGAGCCACTAACATCTGTTAGAGCCACTAACATCTGCTAGAGCCACTAACATCTGCTAGAGCCACTAACATCTGCTAGAGCCACTAACATCTGTTAGAGCCACTAACATCTGCTAGAGCCACTAACATCTGCTAGAGCCACTAACATCTGCTAGAGCCACTAACATCTGTTAGAGCCACTGACATCTGCTAGAGCCACTAACATCTGCTAGAGCCACTAACATCTGTTAGAGCCACTAACATCTGCTAGAGCCACTAACATCTGCTAGAGCCACTAACATCTGTTAGAGCCACTAACATCTGCTAGAGCCACTAACATCTGCTAGAGCCACTAACATCTGCTAGAGCCACTAACATCTGCTAGAGCCACTAACATCTGTTAGAGCCACTAACATCTGCTAGAGCCACTAACATCTGCTAGAGCCACTAACATCTGCTAGAGCCACTAACATCTGTTAGAGCCACTAACATCTGTTAGAGCCACTAACATCTGCTAGAGCCACTAACATCTGCTAGAGCCACTAACATCTGTTCGAGCCACTAACATCTGTTAGAGCCACTAACATCTGTTCGAGCCACTAACATCTGCTAGAGCCACTAACATCTGCTAGAGCCACTAACATCTGCTAGAGCCACTAACATCTGCTAGAACCACTGACATCTGCTAGAGCCACTAACATCTGCTAGAGCCACTGACATCTGCTAGAGCCACTAACATCTGCTAGAGCCACTAACATCTGTTAGAGCCACTAACATCTGCTAGAGCCACTAACATCTGCTAGAGCCACTAACATCTGCTAGAGCCACTAACATCTGCTAGAGCCACTAACATCTGCTAGAGCCACTAACATCTGCTAGAGCCACTAACATCTGCTAGAGCCACTAACATCTGCTAGAGCCACTAACATCTGCTAGAGCCACTAACATCTGTTAGAGCCACTAACATCTGTTAGAGCCACTAACATCTGCTAGAGCCACTAACATCTGCTAGAGCCACTAACATCTGCTAGAGCCACTAACATCTGCTAGAGCCACTAACATCTGTTAGAGCCACTAACATCTGCTAGAGCCACTAACATCTGCTAGAGCCACTAACATCTGTTAGAGCCACTAACATCTGCTAGAGCCACTAACATCTGCTAGAGCCACTAACATCTGCTAGAGCCACTAACATCTGCTAGAGCCACTAACATCTGTTAGAGCCACTAACATCTGCTAGAGCCACTAACATCTGCTAGAGCCACTAACATCTGCTAGAGCCACTAACATCTGCTAGAGCCACTAACATCTGCTAGAGCCACTAACATCTGCTAGAGCCACTAACATCTGCTAGAGCCACTAACATCTGTTAGAGCCACTAACATCTGCTAGAGCCACTAACATCTGCTAGAGCCACTAACATCTGTTAGAGCCACTAACATCTGTTAGAGCCACTAACATCTGCTAGAGCCACTGACATCTGCTAGAGCCACTAACATCTGCTAGAGCCACTAACATCTGCTAGAGCCACTAACATCTGCTAGAGCCACTAACATCTGCTAGAGCCACTAACATCTGTTAGAGCCACTAACATCTGCTAGAGCCACTAACATCTGTTAGAGCCACTAACATCTGTTAGAGCCACTAACATCTGCTAGAGCCACTGACATCTGCTAGAGCCACTAACATCTGCTAGAGCCACTAACATCTGCTAGAGCCACTAACATCTGCTAGAGCCACTAACATCTGTTAGAGCCACTAACATCTGCTAGAGCCACTAACATCTGCTAGAGCCACTAACTGATACAAGTAATGCTTCTGTTGTAGGAGTGAGACATGTTCCTAGTCTTCAAACTAACTCTCTGTCTCTCCCACCAAACATCTCATCCCAACTCTCTTTCTCTCCCACCAAACAACTCATCCCAACTCTCTTTCTCTCCCACCAAACATCTCATCCCAACTCTCTTTCTCTCCCACCAAACATCTCATCCCAACTCTCTTTCTCTCCCACCAAACATCTCATCCCAACTCTCTTTCTCTCCCACCAAACATCTCATCCCAACTCTCTGTCTCTCCCACCAAACATCTCATCCCAACTCTCTGTCTCTCCCACCAAACATCTCATCCCAACTCTCTTTCTCTCCCACCAAACATCTCATCCCAACTCTCTTTCTCTCCCACCAAACATCTCATCCCAACTCTCTGTCTCTCCCACCAAACATCTCATCCCAACTCTCTTTCTCTCCCACCAAACATCTCATCCCAACTCTCTGTCTCTCCCACCAAACATCTCATCCCAACTCTCTGTCTCTCCCACCAAACATCTCATCCCAACTCTCTTTCTCTCCCACCAAACATCTCATCCCAACTCTTTCTCTACCACCAAACATCTCATCCCAACTCTCTTTCTCTCCCACCAAACATCTCATCCCAACTCTCTTTCTCTCCCACCAAACATCTCATCCCAACTCTCTGTCTCTCCCACCAAACATCTCATCCCAACTCTCTTTCTCTCCCACCAAACATCTCATCCCAACTCTCTGTCTCTCCCACCAAACATCTCATCCCAACTCTCTGTCTCTCCCACCAAACATCTCATCCCAACTCTCTTTCTCTCCCAACCAAACATCTCATCCCAACTCTCTGTCTCTCCCACCAAACATCTCATCCCAACTCTCTTTCTCTCCCACCAAACATCTCATCCCAACTCTTTCTCTTCCACCAAATGTCTCCAGTCTGAGCAGGTCCTTTAGCCACAATAGGACTCCAGTCTGAGCAGCACAATGATGAATCGTAAAGTGTTCTGTAGTCTCATTCGGTTTATGGAGCGTTTCACGAGCCAAGCTTTGAACAAATCCTAAACTAGACAAAACTATGTTGCAGCTTTTTGCTCCGGCGTCTGTGTCTGACTGCTGTGCCAAATGGTGGCCTTCACCCTGACCTCTGACCCCTGACCTCTCAGAGAGACATGAGCTGTGTTCAAATACGCATAGTAACGCACTAAGCGTACTATTTGTGATGTAAAATGAGTATGTACTATGTTGTATGCTTATTAGTCATAGTATGGATATAATTAGTATGCTAAAGGTTCCCGGATGTTGTACTACATCTGCCAAAATACGAAGTGTACAAGCATTGGACACATTTCCTTGCTTTTATGGCCATAATGCAATTCTTCAGAAAATGGGTGTGGCTTCACAACATTTTCAGATTTGAAGAAAATGGCGGAAAATATGCAACGAATGTTGAGTAATGTAATACTGTAATGAATTTTCAAATAAGTTACACATTATTGGGGCGGCAGGGTAGCCTAGTGGTTAGAGCATTGGACTAGTAACCGGAAGGTTGCGAGTTCAAACCCCCGAGCTGTCATTCTGCCCCTGAACAGGCAGTTAACCCACTGTTCCCAGGCCGTCATTGAAAATAAGAATTTGTTCTTAACTGACTTGCCTGGTTAAATAAAGGTAAACAACAACATTATGTTGTTGGCTGACTGTTTGTTAGCTACGCTGTCCTTATGAACCGCAAAGCATGTCATTACAGCAGTAATCAGTATGTATATTACCGGTATGTTAGCTAGCTCCCTAACGCTAGTTGTCTACTAATACATCGAACTTGCCAGTATATTAACTATATGTTATCTAACTAACTACCCAACGTTTATTGACATGATTATTTACGTCATTCTTAGCTAAGTGGTATAGTTGTTGTGCGTTCTCAATGGACATTCGGGTGCGTTTGTAAATTATCTTCTCTGATTTCAGAGCACTCTCGTCTGAGTGTGCCAGAGCGCAGAATAACTGATTAATTCATGAACGCTCAACACCCGTCTAATATGGCCGATGTCTGCAAAAAATATTAATTCAATTCTTGCCAGCATTACAGTTACAGTCACCAACGCTCTGGATAACATGAAAACAGCCTAGCCAGCTCTGCTAGGGAGAGTAAAATGGTCAGAGTGAAGTGTTCTCTCATTTGTGTCTGGAAGTAGTTAGCAGGTTAGCCAGTTAGCTTGGGTGCTTGACTGCCATTGTGAGGTCAGAATGCTCAGATCAACCCTACTCCTTGGCCAGAGCGTCCGGTGTGCGTTCTGAACGCTCTGAATTTACCTAAGGGCAATCTGACAACGCTTTGAATTTTTACAAACGCCCAGAGCGCATTCTGGCAATCCAGAGTGACTTTACGAACATAGCCAAAGTCGTAAAATGTCTAGCTAGTCATTTGTTATGCTAACAAGCTAGCAAGAGGTTGCATAGCAACAGCATCAGCTTCGGGTAGACAGGTAAAGCTAGTACGCTCAGCTGAAAGAACACCGATACTAAAATTAACTAATAGTCAGGGGACGATTTTAGCATGTAAATCTTGGTGAGGCAAACACTTTCTTTTTATGCCAGCAAAGCCACTACACAACACAACACTAAACAAAACATTCATTGCACTATAACGGTGACACACGGTGCCCACAAACTGTTAGGGCCTACATTACGCTGTCCCAACAGCAGTCCGAACACCTTACCATTGCTACACTATCAGCGGAGCCTTGTCTGGCAGCGAAACAGTTCATTCAGCCTCAACATTTAGGGAGCTGCCTCAGTCAGGAAAGCACTGATCTAGGCTGAAACACCTGCATTTAGGAGCTGCCTCAGTCAGGAAAGCACTGATCTAGGCTGAAGCACCTGCATTTAGGAGCTGCCTCAGTCAGGAAAGCACTGATCTAGGCTGAAACACCTGCATTTAGGAGCTGCCTCAGTCAGGAAAGCACTGATCTAGGCTGAAACACCTGCATTTAGGAGCTGCCTCAGTCGGGAAAGCACTGATCTAGGCTGAAACACCTGCATTTAGGAGCTGCCTCAGTCAGGAAAGCACTGATCTAGGCTGAAACACCTGCATTTTGGAGCTGCCTCAGTCAGGAAAGCAAAGAAGAGACCAAGTCTGCAGGTGGCTTTATTGACTCAATTATGTTGATGATTTTTTTTTTACATTATTTGCAAACTGATATGTGACACGTATTAATGCCAAAATAACATGCAAAACTGTGGGTCGCCACTGCTAAAAGTATATATTATGTCTTACACAGTATGTTGGTATGGGTTTTGGAACACAGCTATGGTCTCATCTCTGGCCTCAACAACCTACAACTTGACTGGTCTCATACATGTGGATCTGCTCCACTTGTAACAGTGTTGCTTCCCGTATGCCCAGAGCTGGGCCGAAAACAGAGGCCGTCGGCACACAACAACACTCACCACCCATTCTTGAGTCACAGTTGACGTCACTGCACGATATCGATAGATTTGCTACCAGTGCGCCATAGTTAACTAGCTAGCTATTTCACATGGACGACATTCACATGTGCTAAAACAGAGGCAGGGTCCACACAGAGACAGGGTGTACTGACTCACCTGTGCTAAACTCACCTGTGCGAAATAGAGGTTCATGAGGCTGAGGGTAAAGAACTGCAGGCATACAGGGTAACAGTAGAGCAGCCAGAAGGGGAATGGTCCCAGTGTGTTGGCTGTCACAAAGTTTCTGAAGTAGAAGGAGAAGAGGACGGCCCTCAACGCAGCCCACAGCAGACACAGGAAGAGAAACACTGTCTGGTAGCTGAACCTCTTGTGTTTGTAGCGCAGCACCATCCACAGCTGTAGATAGATGAAGATGAACAGCAGGGAGTAGAAGACAGTGTAGACCACAGTGAGACCTAGCTTCACATAAGGGGGTACAGCCGGGGTCAAGGTGGGGGGAGGGAGGGACTCGTTGGTACCCAGGGGAGACAGGAGGGATAGATCCCTCACCTGGGCCTCCATGACCACCTGGTCTGGCTGGTTCTCACTTGGTTTTCCCTGGATCTCCTGGGTACAGTGGGGGCTTCTTCTTCTCTCCCTGGATGTTATTACCAGGGTTTTCCCTGGATCTCCTGGGTACAGTGGGGGCTTCTTCTTCTCTCCCTGGATGTTTTTACCAGGGTTTTCCCTGGATCTCCTGGGTACAGTGGGGGCTTCTTCTTCTCTCCCTGGATGTTTTTACCAGGGTTTTCCCTGGATCTCCTGGGTACAGTGGGGGCTTCTTCTTCTCTCCCTGGATGTTTTTACCAGGGTTTTCCCTGGATCTCCTGGGTACAGTGGGGGCTTCTTCTTCTCTCCCTGGATGTTTTTACCAGGGTTTTCCCTGGATCTCCTGGGTACAGTGGGGGCTTCTTCTTCTCTCCCTGGATGTTTTTACCAGGGTTTTCCCTGGATCTCCTGGGTACAGTGGGGGCTTCTTCTTCTCTCCCTGGATGTTTTTACCAGGGTTTTCCCTGGATCTCCTGGGTACAGTGGGGGCTTCTTCTTCTCTCCTGGATGTTTTTACCAGGGTTTTCCTGGATCTCCTGGGTACAGTGGGGCTTCTTCTTCTCTCCCTGGATGTTTTTACCAGGGTTTTCCCTGGATCTCCTGGGTACAGTGGGGGCTTCTTCTTCTCTCCCTGGATGTTTTTACCAGGGTTTTCCCTGGATCTCCTGGGTACAGTGGTGGCCTCTTCTTCTCTCCTGGATGTTTTTACCAGGGTTTTCCCTGGATCTCCTGGGTACAGTGGGGGCCTCTTCTTCTCTCCTGGATGTTTTTACCAGGGTTTTCCCTGGATCTCCTGGGTACAGTGGGGGCTTCTTCTTCTCTCCTGGATGTTTTTACCAGGGTTTTCCCTGGATCTCCTGGGTACAGTGGGGGCTTCTTCTTCTCTCCCTGGATGTTTTTACCAGGGTTTTCCCTGGATCTCCTGGGTACAGTGGGGCTTCTTCTTCTCTCCTCTTCTTTCTTCCTTCTCTTCCTCTCCTTCGGTGCACTGTAGTGACGGTTCCTCCTCTCACGAGCCGTCCTCTGTCTCTCTCTTTCAGCCTGGGCTACAGCAGGACAACACAGACACAGCTCTCTCTCTTTCGCCTCACAGAGCAGGAGGCAGAGAGAGTGAATGCGCAGAGAGAAATGGTGTGAGTGAATGGGGGTGTCAGGCTCTAAGAGGAAAGAAAAGAATGGAGGGCGAATGGAGGAGAAGAGGAGAAGTGGAGGAGGGGGTATAAAGAATAACAAGCTAGACTTCCTGCAGCAGGGAGAGGAGAGCCGAGCCAGTGGCTGAACTCTGAGGCACATGATCTGTGTGGAGAATGAGGTGTTTATCAGGCGACAGGCTGGAGGCTGGGTCTGTGGACAGGAAGCTACAGTTACAGTACAGTAGGCTGTGCTGGACTTTGAGTTGAGAGAGAGAAGAGAAGTGGGGAGAGAGGAAGAGGGCAATCCATTCCCTGGTTCATTACGCTATACGCTACGTACTCAGCTGACGCAGGCTACTGTACCTTTAACCCTGGACTGGAGCTTCCCACCACTAACCGACTGAACCCCTGGGACTGGAGCTTCCCACCACTGACTGAACTCCTCTGGGACTGGAGCTTCCCACTACTGACTGAACTCCTCTGGGACTGGAGCTTCCCACCACTGACTGAACTCCTCTGGGACTGGAGCTTCCCGCCACTGATTGACTGAACTCCTCTGGGACTGGAGCTTCCCACCACTGACTGAGCTCCTCTGGGACTGGAGCTTCCCACTACTGACTGAACTCCTCTGGGACTGGAGCTTCCCACCACTGACTGACTGAACTCCTCTGGGACTGGAGCTTCCAACCACTGACTGAGCTCCTCTGGGACTGGAGCTTCCCACCACTGACTGAGCTCCTCTGGGACTGGAGCTTCCCACCACTGACTGAACTCCTCTGGGACTGGAGCTTCCCACTACTGACTGAACTCCTCTGGGACTGGAGCTTCCCACCACTGACTGACTGAACTCCTCTGGGACTGGAGCTTCCCACTACTGACTGAACTCCTCTGGGACTGGAGCTTCCCACTACTGACTGAACTCCTCTGGGACTGGAGCCTCCCACTACTGACTGAACTCCTCTGGGACTGGAGCTTCCCACTACTGACTGAACTCCTCTGGGACTGGAGCTTCCCACTACTGACTGAACTCCTCTGGGACTGGAGCCTCCCACTACTGACTGAACTCCTCTGGGACTGGAGCTTCCCACTGACTGACTGAACTCCTCTGGGACTGGAGCTTCCCACCACTGATTGACTGAACTCCTCTGGGACTGGAGCTTCCCACCACTGACTGACTGAACTCCTCTGGGATTGGAGCTTCCCACCACTGACTGAACTCCTCTGGGACTGGAGCTTCCCACTACTGACTGAACTCCTCTGGGACTGGAGCTTCCAACCACTGACTGAACTCCTCTGGGACTGGAGCTTCCCACTACTGACTGAACTCCTCTGGGACTGGAGCTTCCCACTACTGACTGAACTCCTCTGGGACTGGAGCTTCCCACCACTGACTGAACTCCCTGGGACTGGAGCTTCCAACCACTGACTGAACTCCTCTGGGACTGGAGCTTCCCATCACTGACTGACTGAACTCCTCTGGGACTGGAGCTTCCCACCACTGACTGAACTCCTCTGGGACTGGAGCTTCCCACTACTGACTGACTGAACTCCCCTGGGACTGGAGCTTCCCACTACTAACTGAACTCCTCTGGGACTGGAGCTTCCAACCACTGACTGAACTCCTCTGGGACTGGAGCTTCCCACTACTGACTGAACTCCTCTGGGACTGGAGCTTCCCACCACTGACTGAACTCCCCTGGGACTGGAGCTTCCAACCACTGACTGAACTCCTCTGGGACTGGAGCTTCCCATCACTGACTGACTGAACTCCTCTGGGACTGGAGCTTCCAACCACTGACTGAACTCCTCTGGGACTGGAGCTTCCAACCACTACTGACTGACTGAACTCCCCTGGGACTGGAGCTTCCCACTACTGACTGACTGAACTCCCCTGGGACTGGAGCTTCCCACTACTAACTGAACTCCTCTGGGACTGGAGCTTCCAACCACTGACTGAACTCCTCTGGGACTGGAGCTTCCCACTACTGACTGAACTCCTCTGGGACTGGAGCTTCCCACCACTGACTGAACTCCCCTGGGACTGGAGCTTCCAACCACTGACTGAACTCCTCTGGGACTGGAGCTTCCCACTACTGACTGACTGAACTCCCCTGGGACTGGAGCTTCCCACTACTAACTGAACTCCTCTGGGACTGGAGCTTCCAACCACTGACTGCACTCCTCTGGGACTGGAGCTTCCCACTACTGACTGAACTCCTCTGGGACTGGAGCTTCCCACCACTGACTGAACTCCTCTGGGACTGGAGCTTCCAACCACTGACTGAACTCCTCTGGGACTGGAGCTTCCCATCACTGACTGACTGAACTCCTCTGGGACTGGAGCTTCCAACCACTGACTGAACTCCTCTGGGACTGGAGCTTCCCACCACTGACTGAGCTCCTCTGGGACTGGAGCTTCCCACTACTGACTGAACTCCTCTGGGACTGGAGCTTCCAACCACTGACTGAACTCCTCTGGGACTGGAGCTTCCACCACTACTGACTGACTGAACTCGGAGCCGCCCCAGATCGGATGGCTTTATTATCATGAAGATATTTTGTTTCACGAAGCCAACCAAACATGTATTTGTTGTGCTCTTATGTCTCTCTGTTTGTGTGATTCCGGTTCTATTGTGGTTGCAGTAGAACATTCATTACATAGAACCTACTTTGCTTTCAGGGTTCTGTACAGACCCAGTCTAAGCTGCTCTCCAGGACTAGACGTAATGTGTCCGGGAAACCGGCCAGATGAATTCCAGAGGCATGACCAGGAGCAGGGGAACTCGGACCAGGGGACTGTGTTGGCTGGAGGGTCTCTCTCCAACCCAGAGTGCTTTGGGCTGTCCAGAGAGTACAGAAAGAACGCTAGCAGGAGCAGGGGAACTCGGACCAGGGGACTGTGTTGGCTGGAGGGTCTCTCTCCAACCCAGAGTGCTTTGGGCTGTCCAGAGAGTACAGAAAGAACGCTAGCAGGAGCAGGGGAACTCGGACCAGGGGACTGTGTTGGCTGGATTGTCTCTCTCAACCCAGAGTGCTTTGGGCTGTCAGAGAGTACAGAACGCTAGCAGGAGCAGGGGAACTCGGACCAGGGGACTGTGTTGGCTGGAGGGTCTCTCTCCAACCCAGAGTGCTTTGGGCTGTCCAGAGAGTACAGAACGCTAGCAGGAGCAGGGGAACTCGGACCAAGGGACTGTGTTGGCTGAAGGGTCTCTCTCCAACCCAGAGTGCTTTGGGCTGTCCAGAGAGTACAGAACGCTAGCAGGAGCAGGGTTTGTTATGGTTGGTATATTTTCGTGTCACAGGACGACAGGGGCATGTGAATGTCAGGACAGTCATGGTCTAGGGGTCAGTTTAAATGACCTTTGACTCGGTCAGTAAATGTTTACTGTCTCAGAAACGTTCATTGCTCAGACGACAGACAGCAGGAATGAGGCCCTGGTAATTAATTGTCCTGCGCTCGTAAAGACACTCAAGGTCTCCCTACCAATTGGCACTTTCTTCCCTTCGTATTTTTGTAATTGTATTTATTATGTATCCCCATTAGCTCCTGCCAAGGCAGCAGCTACTCTTCCTGGGGTTTATTATGTATCCCCATTAGGTCCTGCCAAGGCAGCAGCTACTCTTCCTGGGGTTTATTATGTATCCCCATTAGCTCCTGCCAAGGCAGCAGCTACTCTTCCTGGGGTTTATTATGTATCCCCATTAGCTCCTGCCAAGGCAGCAGCTACTCTTCCTGGGGTTTATTATGTATCCCCATTAGCTCCTGCCAAGGCAGCAGCTACTCTTCCTGGGGTTTATTATGTATCCCCATTAGTTCCTGCCAAGGCAGCAGCTACTCTTCCTGTTGGTTTATTATGTATCCCCATTAGTTCCTGCCAAGGCAGCAGCTACTCTTCCTGGGGTTTATTATGGATCCCCATTAGTTCCTGCCAAGGCAGCAGCTACTCTTCCTGTTGGTTTATTATGTATCCCCATTAGTTCCTGCCAAGGCAGCAGCTACTCTTCCTGGGGTTTATTATGCATCCCCATTAGTTCCTGCCAAGGCAGCAGCTACTCTTCCTGGGGTTTATTATGGATCTCCATTAGTTCCTGCCAAGGCAGCAGCTCCTCTTCCTGGGGTTTATTATGGATCCCCATTAGTTCCTGCCAAGGCAGCAGCTACTCTTCCTGGGGTTTATTATGGATCCCCATTAGTTCCTGCCAAGGCAGCAGCTACTCTTCCTGGGATTTATTATGCATCCCCATTAGTTCCTGCCAAGGCAGCAGCTACTCTTCTTGGGGTTTATTATGTATCCCCATTAGTTCCTGCCAAGGCAGCAGCTACTCTTCCTGGGGTTTATTATGGATCCCCATTAGTTCCTGCCAAGGCAGCAGCTACTCTTCCTGGGATTTATTATGCATCCCCATTAGTTCCTGCCAAGGCAGCAGCTACTCTTCTTGGGGTTTATTATGTATCCCCATTAGTTCCTGCCAAGGCAGCAGCTACTTTTCCTGGGGTTTATTATGGATCCCCATTAGTTCCTGCCCAGGCAGCAGCTACTCTTCCTGGGTCCGGCAAAATTAAGTCTGTTATACAATTTTTTAAAACTTTACAATACATTCACAACATATTTATCAACACATTAAGTGTGTGCCCTCAGGCCCCTACTCTACATATCTACGACACATAATCCATGTGTATGTGTGTGTATAGTGTGTATGTTATCATGTGTGTATGCATGTGCACTACTATAAAAGGGCCCTATGCACAGCCTCAAACAAACTGTTTAGTATACCAGCCACTGGGGCAGTTAGATATATATACCAGCCACTGGGGCAGTTAGATATATACCAGCCACTGGGGCAGTTAGATATAAGATATATACCAGCCACTGGGGCAGTTAGATATAAGACATATACCAGCCACTGGGGCAGTTAGATATAAGATATATACCAGCCACTGGGGCAGTTAGATATATACCAGCCACTGGGGCAGTTAGATATAAGACATATACCAGCCACTGGGGCAGTTAGATATAAGATATATACCAGCCACTGGGGCAGTTAGATATAAGATATATACCAGCCACTGGGGCAGTTAGATATATGATATATACCAGCCACTGGGGCAGTTAGATATAAGATATATACCAGCCACTGGGGCAGTTCGATATAAGATATATATATACCAGTTCCACTGGGGCAGTTCGATATAAGATATATACCAGCCACTGGGGCAGTTCGATATAAGATATATACCAGCCACTGGGGCAGTTCGATATAAGATATATACCAGCCACTGGGGCAGTTCGATATAAGATATATACCAGCCACTGGGGCAGTTCGATATAAGATATATACCAGCCACTGGGGCAGTTCGATATAAGATATATACCAGCCACTGGGGCAGTTCGATATAAGATATATACCAGCCACTGGGGCAGTTAGATATAAGATATAAGCCATAGTTAGATACCAGCCACTGGGGCAGTTCGATATAAGATATATACCAGCCACTGGGGAAGTTCGATATAAGATATATACCAGCCACTGGGGCAGTTCGATATAAGATATATACCAGCCACTGGGGCAGTTAGATATAAGATATATACCAGCCACTGGGGCAGTTCGATATAAGATATATATATACCAGCCACTGGGGCAGTTCGATATAAGATATATACCAGCCACTGGGGCAGTTCGATATAAGATATATACCAGCCACTGGGGCAGTTCGATATAAGATATATATATACCAGCCACTGGGGCAGTTAGATATAAGATATATACCAGCCACTGGGGCAGTTCGATATAAGATATATATATACCAGCCACTGGGGCAGTTCGATATAAGATATATACCAGCCACTGGGGCAGTTCGATATAAGATGGTCCTTCTGTGGCTCAGTTGGTAGAGCATGGCGCTTGTAACGCCAGGGTAGTGGGTTCGATTCCCGGGACCACCCATACGTAGAATGTATGCACACATGACTGTAAGTCGCTTTGGATAAAAGCGTCAGCTAAATGGCATATATTATTATTATTATAAGATATATACCAGCCACTGGGGCAGTTCGATATAAGATATATACCAGCCACTGGGGCAGTTAGATATAAGATATATACCAGCCACTGGGGCAGTTCGATATAAGATATATACCAGCCACTGGGGCAGTTCGATATAAGATATATACCAGCCGTGTTTTTACCAGCCAAAATATATAATTACACAAAGAAATACAAAAAAACAGATGAGCATGTTTAGTAATGTTTCTAATACAATAAATGTATTACTAGTCAGAAGTAATGTGGTATTTTCCTCAATGTAATTGAATATTATGTACCTTAGTGTTTTAACCAGAATATCCCAGAGGAACATGCTCAGCTGCCCCTTTAAGGCTACCTCGTCCTCAAGTGTGCGACATTAATCTCTTCTCTAGCAGTGGAAGGAAACCTAAACGGCGAAAAGCAATCTAGTTTATGAAGAAGACTATGTAAATAGAAACACAGGGACAAAGTCTCACTGAAGTAGAGTTTCGAGTAAATTAGACCAACTGTTGTGCCTGCACACATTGCTTCTAAAAACAAGTCTTTCAACACGTAACTCACAGTGTTGCTGCGCGATGTGGGATATATCTATAACGTTAGGATTCACATTCTTTGTTCGTTACCAGCATGAAACAAAACGACACAAATACTGAGAAAACAGCTACTGCAGCATTCATTTACCTATAAATCGCAACGCGTACGTGTGGCCATACTTGACTTGACTATTGTATGAAACGCTCACACTGTAGAAGCCAATGCCAAGACCTGCTACACACATTTGGAAGGTGGCAGACGGTCATTTTAGGTTCTGGTCTAAAGTAGTGCACTATATAGGGAATAGCATTTGGCATCGATAGTTTCTGTTACTGTTAGGACATCCAGAACTGTAAAGAGAGCTGTTCTGTTCTGATTGGCTCTATGCGGGTTAATAAAGAATCACATACACTATATTTATCAAGTATTTGCCAGTTGTTCACTGAAGAATTGCGACATCTCTTAGATTTACACAGCGGATGTGACTCATACTGTACAAAATCATGTGTCTCTACTGTCTACTAACTGTGTTGACAGGAAGCATATGTCCCAAATGGCACCATATTCCCTATCTAGAGCACTACTTTAGACCAGGGCCCTCACCATATTCCCTATCTAGAGCACTACCTTAGACCAGGGCCCTCACCATATTCCCTATCTAGAGCACTACTTTAGACCAGGGCCCTCACCATATTCCCTATATAGTGCACTACTTTAGACCAGGGCCCTCACCATATTCCCTATCTAGAGCACTACTTTAGACCAGGGCCCTCACCATATTCCCTATATAGTGCACTACTTTAGACCAGGGCCCTCACCATATTCCCTATCTAGAGCACTACTTTAGACCAGGGCCCTCACCATATTCCCTATATAGTGCACTACTTTAGACCAGGGCCCTCACAATATTCCCTATCTAGTGCACTACTTTAGACCAGGGCCCTCACCATATTCCCTATCTAGTGCACTACTTTAGACCAGGGCCCTCACCATATTCCCTATCTAGTGCACTACTTTAGACCAGGGCCCTCACCATATTCCCTATCTAGTGCACTACTTTAGACCAGGGCCCTCACCATATTCCCTATCTAGTGCACTACTTTAGACCAGGGCCCTCACCATATTCCCTATCTAGTGCACTACTTTAGACCAGGGCCCTCACCATATTCCCTATCTGGGGGTTCTGGTCTAAAGTAGTGCACTATATAGGGAATAGCATTTGGCATCGATAGTTTCTGTTACTGTTAGGACATCCAGAACTGTAAAGAGAGCTGTTCTGTTCTGATTGGCTCTATGCGGGTTAATAAAGAATCACATACACTATATTTATCAAGTATTTGCCAGTTGTTCACTGAAGAATTGCGACATCTCTTAGATTTACACAGCGGATGTGACTCATACTGTACAAAATCATGTGTCTCTACTGTCTACTAACTGTGTTGACAGGAAGCATATGTCCCAAATGGCACCATATTCCCTATCTAGAGCACTACTTTAGACCAGGGCCCTCACCATATTCCCTATCTAGAGCACTACTTTAGACCAGGGCCCTCACCATATTCCCTATCTAGAGCACTACTTTAGACCAGGGCCCTCACCATATTCCCTATATAGTGCACTACTTTAGACCAGGGCCCTCACCATATTCCCTATCTAGAGCACTACTTTAGACCAGGGCCCTCACCATATTCCCTATATAGTGCACTACTTTAGACCAGGGCCCTCACCATATTCCCTATCTAGAGCACTACTTTAGACCAGGGCCCTCACCATATTCCCTATATAGTGCACTACTTTAGACCAGGGCCCTCACCATATTCCCTATCTAGTGCACTACTTTAGACCAGGGCCCTCACCATATTCCCTATCTAGTGCACTACTTTAGACCAGGGCCCTCACCATATTCCCTATCTAGTGCACTACTTTAGACCAGGGCCCTCACCATATTCCCTATCTAGTGCACTACTTTAGACCAGGGCCCTCACCATATTCCCTATCTAGAGCACTACTTTAGACCAGGGCCCTCACCATATCCCCTATCTAGTGCACTACTTTAGACCAGGGCCCTCACCATATTCCCTATCTAGTGCACTACTTTAGACCAGGGCCCTCACCATATTCCCTATCTAGTGCACTACTTTAGACCAGGGCCCTCACCATATTCCCTATCTAGTGCACTACTTTAGACCAGGGCCCTCACCATATTCCCTATCTAGAGCACTACTTTAGACCAGGGCCCTCACCATATTCCCTATCTAGAGCACTACTTTAGACCAGGGCCCTCACCATATTCCCTATCTAGAGCACTACTTTAGACCAGGGCCCTCACCATATTCCCTATCTAGAGCACTACTTTAGACCAGGGCCCTCACCATATTCCCTATCTAGAGCACTACTTTAGACCAGGGCCCTCACCATATTCCCTATATAGTGCACTACTTTAGACCAGGGCCCTCACCATATTCCCTATCTAGAGCACTACTTTAGACCAGGGCCCTCACCATATTCCCTATCTCGAGCACTACTTTAGACCAGGGCCCTCACCATATTCCCTATCTCGAGCACTACTTTAGACCAGGGCCCTCACCATATTCCCTATCTAGTGCACTACTTTAGACCAGGGCCCTCACCATATTCCCTATCTAGTGCACTACTTTAGACCAGGGCCCTCACCATATTCCCTATCTAGAGCACTACTTTAGACCAGGGCCCTCACCATATCCCCTATCTAGTGCACTACTTTAGACCAGGGCCCTCACCATATTCCCTATCTAGTGCACTACTTTAGACCAGGGCCCTCACCATATTCCCTATCTAGTGCACTACTTTAGACCAGGGCCCTCACCATATTCCCTATCTAGTGCACTACTTTAGACCAGGGCCCTCACCATATTCCCTATCTAGAGCACTACTTTAGACCAGGGCCCTCACCATATTCCCTATCTAGAGCACTACTTTAGACCAGGGCCCTCACCATATTCCCTATCTAGAGCACTACTTTAGACCAGGGCCCTCACCATATTCCCTATCTAGAGCACTACTTTAGACCAGGGCCCTCACCATATTCCCTATCTAGAGCACTACTTTAGACCAGGGCCCTCACCATATTCCCTATCTAGTGCACTACTTTAGACCAGGGCCCTCACCATATTCCCTATCTAGTGCACTACTTTAGACCAGGGCCCTCACCATATTCCCTATCTAGAGCACTACTTTAGACCAGGGCCCTCACCATATTCCCTATCTCGAGCACTACTTTAGACCAGGGCCCTCACCATATTCCCTATCTCGAGCACTACTTTAGACCAGAGCCCAAAGGACTATATGGGGAATAGGTTGCCATTTGGGACAATGGGGGTGTTTATCTGCACCCTTCCTCTTTAATGTTGCATTTATAAACAAGACAACGGCTGTGGTCCAACAAAAACATGAGGGGAGACAGAGAGAACGGGAGAGAGGGGAGAGACAGAGAGAACGGGAGAGAGGAGAGAGAACGGGAGAGAGGGGAGGGAGGGAGAGAATGGGAGAGAGGAGAGAGAGTGAGACAGAGAGAATGGGAGAGAGAGGAGAGAGAGAGAATGGGAGAGAGAGGAGAGAGAGAGAACGGGAGAGAGGAGAGAGAGAGACAGAGAGAACGGGAGAGAGAGGAGAGAGAGAGAACGGGAGAGAGGAGAGAGAGAGAGAGAACGGGAGAGAGAGGAGAGAGAGAACGGGAGAGAGGAGAGAGAGAGAACGGGAGAGAGAGGAGAGAGAGAACGGGAGAGAGAGAGAACGGGAGAGAGAGACAGAGACAGAGAGAACGGGAGAGAGGAGAGAGAGAGAACGGGAGAGAGAGAGAGAGAGAGAACGGAAAGAGAGGAGAGAGGAGAGAGAGAGAACGGGAGAGAGGAGAGAGAGAGAACGGGAGAGAGAGAGAGACAGAGAACGGGAAAGAGAGGAGAGAGAGAGAACGGGAGAGAGAGGAGAGAGAGAGTGAGACAGAGAGGGAGGGAGAGATACAGAGAGAGAGAGATTTTGCCCTTGTGTCCACAGTTTTCGATCCATTTTTTAAAAATCCTATCAGTTTTCCACGTTTACGTCGTCACATAGATTTTATTGTTGTTGAAATGACGTGGAAACAACGCTGATTCAACAACATGGCAGCCCAGTGGGAGTGGACTGGTTCCCAGGCAACATGGCAGCCCAGTGGGAGTGGACTGGTTCCCAGGCAACATGGCAGCCCAGTGGGAGTGGACTGGTTCCCAGGCAACATGGCAGCCCAGTGGGAGTGGACTGGTTCCCAGGCAACATGGCAGCCCAGTGGGAGTGGACTGGTTCCCAGGCAACATGGCAGCCCAGTGGGAGTGGACTGGTTCCCAGGCAACATGGCAGCCCAGTGGGAGTGGACTGGTTCCCAGGCAACATGGCAGCCCAGTGGGAGTGGACTGGTTCCCAGGCAACATGGCAGCCCAGTGGGAGTGGACTGGTTCCCAGGCAACATGGCAGCCCTGTGGTGCCTTGGCGACTCATAAATAACTGGCTGACCGTTACGGGACATGACTGACCTCAGAATGATGTCAACTCAATCAGAGGGGTTCCAACGTCACCATAACGTTTCAACTTCACTATTTAGCCACACAGTGATTGTAAACAATCTCAGCATCTTGGCTTTGATTGATGTTATTTAAAAAATATCCTACTCTTGAGTCTCACAAACCATCTCAGAAAAGGCTCTAGGAATCCTGTTAAAACCTTCTTTAAAACAACAAAAAGCTTCCCAGCTCAGAGTAGGTTGATGTTAAAACACTGTCCAGACAAAGTCTGCGCCAGGAGTGAAATCAGCCCCTGAAAGTTTATCTCAGCTGGTAGTCAAGACAGTTTGAGGTACCGCAAAGGAAAGATGATGACGCTCATTGACAATGTTGAAAATGATGGGGAATAACCAATCATGATGAGACATCAGCTGCTGTGAACTCTATCACACTTCCGAACCACAGTGAAAGTGACTGTACATTAAATGGTGCAATGGTAAAACGCCGGATGTAATTATTGCCAAATATGTTAGCATGCATAATATAAACAGTACCAGTCAAAAGTTTGGACAAACCGACTCATTCAAGGGTTTTACTTTATTTGGACAATTTTCTACATTGTAGAATAATAGTGAAGACATCAAAACAAATCAAATAACACATATGGAATCATACAGTAACCAAAAAAGTGTTAAACAAATCGAAATATATTTTATATTTGAGATTCTTCTGAGTTTATTTCTTCACCTCGTCAGTCTGACACCTTTTCGGGGCGTGGCACAATTTATAAGAGATAGATTCTCTTATACCTCCTAAAATCACATTCCTATCTTTAAAAAATAATGTCAGAATTATTCATATTATATGCACAACGTAAAGGATGGAGACTTCATACCCGTAGTGTAAATACTTCCAGTATTTCCTTGATAATCTTTTTAATGACATCACAAAATAAAACCCAGTATGACATTCGCTCCCCACTGACAATACCCCACAAAATAAAACCCAGTATGACATTCGCTCCCCACTGACAATACCCCACAAAATAAAACCCAGTATGACATTCGCTCCCCACTGACAATACCCCACAAAATAAAACCCAGTATGACATTCGCTCCCCACTGACAATACCCCACAAAATAAAACCCAGTATGACATTCGCTCCCCACTGACAATACCCCACATTCTTATGTTATTATTGTTTCCGGTATTCACGTTTGACCGTTAGAGCTTTGCTGGGAAAACTGTCTGTGAAACAAAGAACATTCCTTGAGTCAAATACTGGAGGGGGAGATAAAGTCTCCTTCTGTAAGTTATGACAGGGTGTGAAGTGTCAACCCCCCCTCCCCCCTTAGTTAAATCGTTAGTTAAATCATTAGTTAAATCATTAGTTAAATTGTTAGTTAAATCATTAGTTAAATCATTAGTTAAATCGTTAGTTAAATGGTTAGTTAAATCATTAGTTAAATCATTAGTTAAATCGTTAGTTAAATCATTAGTTAAATCGTTAGTTAAATCATTAGTTAAATCATTAGTTAAATCGTTAGTTAAATCGTTAGTTAAATGGTTAGTTAAATCGTTAGTTAAATCGTTAGTTAAATAGTTAGTTAAATCGTTAGTTAAATCGTTAGTTAAATCGTTAGTTAAATCGTTAGTTAAATGGTTAGTTAAATCGTTAGTTAAATCGTTAGTTAAATCGTTAGTTAAATAGTTAGTTAAATCGTTAGTTAAATCGTTAGTTAAATCGTTAGTTAAATAGTTAGTTAAATAGTTAGTTAAATAGTTAGTTAAATAGTTAGTTAAATAGTTAGTTAAATAGTTAGTTCAATTATTAGTTAAATAGTTAGTTAAATTATTAGTTAAACAGTTAGTTAAATAGTTAGTTAAACAGTTAGTTAAACAGTTAGTTAAATAGTTAGTTAAATAGTTAGTTAAATAGTTGATTAAACAGTTAACCAAATAGCTATCCGGATGATCTGTATTCATCCTATTTGCACTAACTTTAAACCACATTCACATACACTGATGCTACTGTTACCTGTCTGTCACTTTATTCATAGATATCAATTACCCCGTGACCCTGCACATTGACTCTGTACTGACAACCCCTTGTATATAGCCTGGTTATCAGTACTCATTGACTCTGTACTGACAACCACTTGTATATAGCCTAGATATCAATTACCTCGTGACCCTGCACATTGACTCTGTACTGATAACCCCTTGTATATAGCCTGGTTATCAGTACTCATTGACTCTGTACTGACAACCACTTGTATATAGCCTAGATATCAATTACCTCGTGACCCTGCACATTGACTCTGTACTGACAACCCCTTGTATATAGCCTGGTTATCAGTACTCATTGACTCTGTACTGATAACCACTTGTATATAGCCTAGATATCAATTACCTCGTGACCCTGCACATTGACTCTGTACTGATAACCCCTTGTATATAGCCTAGATATCAATTACCTCGTGACCCTGCACATTGACTCTGTACTGATAACCACTTGTATATAGCCTAGATATCAATTACCTCGTGACCCTGCACATTGACTCTGTACTGATAACCACTTGTATATAGCCTAGATATCAATTACCTCGTGACCCTGCACATTGACTCTGTACTGATAACCACTTGTATATAGCCTAGATATCAATTACCTCGTGACCCTGCACATTGACTCTGTACTGATAACCACTTGTATATATCCTAGATATCAATTACCTCGTGACCCTGCACATTGACTCTGTACTGATAACCACTTGTATATAGCCTAGATATCAATTACCTCGTGACCCTGCACATTGACTCTGTACTGACAACCCCTTCTATATAGCCTGGTTACCATTACTCATTGACTCTGTACTGATAACCCCTTGTATATAGCCTAGATATCAATTACCTTGTGACCCTGCACATTGACTCTGTACTGATAACCACTTGTATATAGCCTAGATATCAATTACCTCGTGACCCTGCACATTGACTCTGTACTGATAACCACTTGTATATAGCCTAGATATCAATTACCTCGTGACCCTGCACATTGACTCTGTACTGATAACCCCTTGTATATAGCCTAGATATCAATTACCTCGTGACCCTGCACATTGACTCTGTACTGACAACCCCTTGTATATAGCCTGGTTATCAGTACTCATTGACTCTGTACTGATAACCACTTGTATATAGCCTAGATATCAATTACCTCGTGACCCTGCACATTGACTCTGTACTGATAACCCCTTGTATATAGCCTAGATATCAATTACCTCGTGACCCTGCACATTGACTCTGTCCTGATAACCACTTGTATATAGCCTAGATATCAATTACCTCGTGACCCTGCACATTGACTCTGTACTGATAACCACTTGTATATAGCCTAGATATCAATTACCTCGTGACCCTGCACATTGACTCTGTACTGATAACCACTTGTATATAGCCTAGATATCAATTACCTCGTGACCCTGCACATTGACTCTGTACTGATAACCACTTGTATATATCCTAGATATCAATTACCTCGTGACCCTGCACATTGACTCTGTACTGATAACCACTTGTATATAGCCTAGATATCAATTACCTCGTGACCCTGCACATTGACTCTGTACTGACAACCCCTTCTATATAGCCTGGTTACCATTACTCATTGACTCTGTACTGATAACCCCTTGTATATAGCCTAGATATCAATTACCTTGTGACCCTGCACATTGACTCTGTACTGATAACCACTTGTATATAGCCTAGATATCAATTACCTCGTGACCCTGCACATTGACTCTGTACTGATAACCACTTGTATATAGCCTAGATATCAATTACCTCGTGACCCTGCACATTGACTCTGTACTGATAACCCCTTGTATATAGCCTAGATATCAATTACCTCGTGACCCTGCACATTGACTCTGTACTGACAACCCCTTCTATATAGCCTGGTTACCATTACTCATTGACTCTGTACTGATAACCCCTTGTATATAGCCTAGATATCAATTACCTCGTGACCCTGCACATTGACTCTGTACTGATAACCCCTTGTATATAGCCTGGTTATCAGTACTCATTGACTCTGTACTGATAACCCCTTGTATATAGCCTAGATATCAATTACCTCGTGACCCTGCACATTGACTCTGTACTGACAACCCCTTCTATATAGCCTGGTTACCATTACACATTGACTCTGTACTGATAACCACTTGTATATAGCCTCGATATCAATTACCTCGTGACCCTGCACATTGACTCTGTACTGACAACCCCTTGTATATAGCCTAGATATCAATTACCTCGTGACCCTGCACATTGACTCTGTACTGACAACCCCTTCTATATAGCCTGGTTACCATTACTCATTGACTCTGTACTGATAACCCCTTGAATATAGCCTAGATATCAATTACCTCGTGACCCTGCACATTGACTCTGTACTGATAACCACTTGTATATAGCCTAGATATCAATTACCTTGTGACCCTGCACATTGACTCTGTACTGATAACCACTTGTATATAGCCTGGTTACCATTACTCATTGACTCTGTACTGATAACCCCTTGTATATAGCCTAGATATCAATTACCTCGTGACCCTGCACATTGACTCTGTACTGACAACCACTTGTATATAGCCTAGATATCAATTACCTCGTGACCCTGCACATTGACTCTGTACTGATAACCCCTTGTTTATAGCCTGGTTATCATTACTCATCTATTATATATTTTATATAGCCTGGTTACCATTACTCATCTATTATACATTTTATATAGCCTGGTTATCATTACTCATTGACTCTGTACTGATAACCCCTTGTTTATAGCCTGGTTACCATTACTCATTGACTCTGTACTGATAACCCCTTGTTTATAGCCTGGTTACCATTACTCATATATTATACATCTTATATAGCCTGGTTACCATTACTCATTGACTCTGTACTGATAACCACTTGTATATAGCTTGGTTACCATTACTCATTGACTGTACTGATAACCCCTTGTTTATAGCCTGGTTATCATTACTCATATATTATACATTTTATATAGCCTGGTTATAATTACTCATTGACTCTGTACTGATAACCCCTTATATATAGCCTGGTTATCATTACTAATTGACTCTGTACTGATAACCCCTTGTATATAGCCTGGTTACCATTACTCATTGACTCTGTACTGACAACCCATTGTATATAGCCTGTTTATCAGTACTCATATATTATACATTTTATATAGCCTAGATATCATTACTCATGTATTATACATCTTATATAGCCTGGTTACCATTACTCATTGACTCTGTACTAATAACCCCTTGTATATAGCCTGGTTGTCAGTACTCATATATTATACATACGACCAGCCAGGGAGCATTTCACTGTTAGTCCACACCTGTTGTTTACGACCAGCCAGGGAGCATTTCTGTCACGGTTCATGAATCCACTGCCTCCCTCTCTCTTTCTCTTTCTCTCTCTCTCTCTCTCTCTCTCTCTCTCCCGTGTTTGTGTGGGCGTGGTTCCCAATCTCGGCCTGATTGTCTGCGCCAGCTGGAACCACTTATCTTCCCTTTATATGTTCTGTAACCAGTGTTTCTTGTTGTCAGATCGTTGTTACTTCCCTGAGGTTGTGTCGTGTGTCCGTGCTCAATGTTACTTCCCTGAGGTTGTGTCATTGGTTGGCTCTTCTCTCGCCGCCCTTGTGTGGATTATCTGCTGTGCTCCTTCCTAACCTTCCGGACACACTCCCCTGGATTTCTCAGTACGCTATCATCGGAAGATGCGCCCTAGTCCCTGGGTCGGATTCCGTCTGAGTACAGTCTGTCTGTCCTGTTGCTGCTGTAAACTGTATTCATTAAACCATCGTTGCTTGCATCTTGCATCCGCCTCTGTATTGTCACAGAACGATCTGACCAGACCATGGATGCAGCGAGTTCAACGAGTCTGACCGAATTCATTTCCCGCAGTATCACGAGAATGGATCAACAAGAGGAGAACATCTCCAGCACAGGTTGGGCAGTACAAGCCCTTCCCTTGCGACGCAGGTATCCCAGCTGACCCAACAATTACAACATCTGAGGGGTTCCGCTGCGCCACCTACACCGGCAGTTCAACCCGCCCCGCCAGAGCCGGATTCCCAGCTAGAGCCACGGCTACCGACACCAGAGGGTTATTCAGGTGATCCTGACTATTGCAGAGCTTTTCTTACGAGATGTTCCATGCATTTCTCGTTGCAGCCACGGACCTTCAACCGTGAACAGTCTAAGGTAGCATTCGTACTCACACTGCTATCAGGCAAAGCGGCTCTTTGGGGAACGACGGTGTGGGCGAACCAGGACCCATGCTGCACCTTTTTCCAGACACTCTCCGAGGAGATGAGAAGGGTCTTCGATCGGGCCGTGGCGGGTAGGGAGGCGGCCAGACTACTCGCTGACCTTCGCCAAGGAGACCGTTCAGTATCGGAATACTCCATCCAATTCCGCACTCTGGCCGCAGAGTGTCAGTGGAACGAGGAGGCGCAGTGGGACATGTTCCTGCATGGGCTGGAGGACCGGATCCAGAAGGAGATTTATGTTCTGGACCTTCCCAGGAGTTTAAATGGACTAGTGGAACTAGCCTTGAGGGTCGACGCTCGTCTGAGTCGTATTGGCCGCCGAGCATGCCCTAACAGACCGTATAACGACACGGAGGGCTGGCATGCCAGCGGCGGGAACACGGCCAGTTCAGCCTCCGCTCACGAACCCATGCAGCTGGGGAGAGCTCGCCTCTCCCGGGAAGAGAGGGAGAGGCGGAGATCCCAAGGACTCTGTCTCTACTGTGGTAGAGCGGGCCACTTTATCCACTCCTGCCCGGTAAAAGATCAGGCCCGGTAGTAAGCATGAGGCTACTATCGGGGGGTGTCACCACAGAGAAGACCTCATCATCTACTCTCCTCCCGGTAAGACTAAGATGGGCTACCCACACGCACGACACCCAAGCCTTACTGGACTCAGGAGCAGAGGGTAATTTCATGGACTTCAAGCTCGCTCACAAACTCCAGGCAGGCGCGGTGGGCACTCTTTTCGGACGTTTTGACTTCTCTCTCGTATCGCCCGGGTTCCAAGAATGTCAAACCCGATTCCCTTTCTCGCATTTTTGACCATTCCGAACGCCCATCCACTCCCGAGTGCATCCTACCCGGGACCCTAGTGGTCTCCACACTCACATGGGAGGTTGAATCGAGGGTCAGAACGGCCTTAGAAGGGGTAACGCCTCCGCCCGGTTGCCCGCCTAATCGGTTGTTTGTGCCGGAGGGGTGTCGGTCCGATGTTATTCGGTGGGGGCATTGCTCCAACGTAGCGTGTCATCCAGGAGTCAGCCGCACTAGCTTTTGGTTAAGCAATGCTTTTGGTGGCCACTGATGGCTCGTGACATTCACAGTTTTGTCTTGGCTTGCTCGGTTTGTGCCACTGGGAAGACTTCTAATCGACCCCCAGATGGGTTACTCCAACCGCTGTCGGTCCCTTCGAGACCCTGGTCCCACATCGCTCTAGATTTTGTTACCGCCCTTCCGCCCTCCAAGGGCAAGACGGTTGTTTTGACCGTGGTGGACCGGTTCTCGAAGGCGGCTCATTTTATTCCCTTGCCTAAATTACCATCTGCCAAGGAGACAGCGGTAACTGTCGTGGATCACGTCTTTCGCTTACATGGCCTGCCGATGGACGTAGTTTCTGACAGGGGCCCCAATTTGTGTCCAAGTTTTGGCAAGAGTTTTGTAGGTTACTGGGAGCGAGTGTCAGCCTGTCTTCAGGGTTTCATCCCCAGAGCAACGGTCAAACGGAGAGGGCCAACCAAGATTTGGAGAGAGTGTTGCGATGTTTGGTTTCTAAGAATCCCTCTTCCTGGAGTCAACAACTCTCTATGGTTGAGTACGCTCACAATTCGTTGCCAGTGGCAGCCACGGGTCTCTCTCCGTTTGAGTGTAGTTTAGGTTACCAGCCACCTATCTTTCCCAGTACGGAGTCCGAGGTCACTGTTCCCTCCGCTCACGCTTTCATCCAGAGGTGCCGTCACGCATGGAGCAGAGCCCGTGAGACTCTTCTCCGGGTGGGGGCGCGCACCAAGGCTAAGGCCGATCGCCACCGGTCGAAGCCTCCGGTATACGTCGTTGGCCAAAGAGTGTGGCTTTCTACTAAGAACATTCCACTCCGATCCGTTTCGAACAAGCTTGCCCCCAAATTTATCGGCCCGTTCAAAGTCACCAGGATCATTAGTCCGGTGGCGGTCCGGCTCAAGCTTCCTCTGGCGTATAGGAGAATTCATCCGACCTTTCATGTGTCTAAAATAAAACCTGTGTTTCAGGCACGCATTAACCCGCCGGTCCCGGTTCCCCGCCGCCACGACTTGTTGATGGGGAACACACCTTTTCTGTGAATCGTATTTTGGACTCTAGAAGGAGGGAACGCGGATACCTGGTGGACTGGGAGGGTTACGGCCCGGAGGAGAGAAGTTGGGTACCTGCTAGGGACATTCTGGATCACTCCCTTATCGATGATTTCAATCGACAGGTAAATTCGCCTGGGAACGCCAAGAGACAGTCCTAGGGGGGTATTGTCACGGTTCATGAATCCACTGCCTCCCTCTCTCTTTCTCTTTCTCTCTCTCTCTCTCTCTCTCTCTCTCTCCCGTGTTTGTGTGGGCGTGGTTCCCAATCTCGGCCTGATTGTCTGCGCCAGCTGGAACCACTTATCTTCCCTTTATATGTTCTGTAACCAGTGTTTCTTGTTGTCAGATCGTTGTTACTTCCCTGAGGTTGTGTCGTGTGTCCGTGCTCATCTCTCGCCGCCCTTGTGTGGATTATCTGTTATGCAGGTGAATGAGGACCCAAAAGCGACTTAACGAAACAGAGTCTTTATTCCAGTATTTGACAAAAGTGATAATCCTGGAAATTATCAAGGTGAAAACAAAACAGGAAAACTGAAATCCACTCGTCAGTAGCAAGGACTGACTGGAGACTCGAGCATAGACTGCAGGTTGCTTCGGGAAGGCACCGGCCGTAGCAGACCTAGACACCTGCTCACACGCAGCATCTGAAGACGGTAAAAACACGACAGGGCGAGACAAGGACACAGAACTGCGAACATCATACAAGGATCCGACAAGGACAGAAGCGGAAAACAAGGGGAGAAATAGGGCTCTAATCAGAGGGCAAAAATAGGGGACAGGTGTGAAAAGAGTAAATGAGTGAGTTAGGAGAATGAGGAACAGCTGGGAGCAGGAACGGAATGATAGAGAGAAGAGAGAGAGGGAGGGGAGAGAGGGATAGAAAAAGGGAACGAACCTAATAAGACCAGCAGGGGGAAACGAACAGAAGGGAAAGCAAAGAGACAAGACATGATAACCAATGATAAAACATGACATTATCTGCTGTGCTCCTTCCTACCCATCCGGACACACTCCCCTGGATTTCTCAGCACGCTATCATCGGAAGATGCGCCCTAGTCCCTGGGTCGGATTCCGTCTGAGTACAGTCTGTCTGTCCTGTTGCTGCTGTAAACTGTATTCATTAAACCATCGTTGCTTGCATCTTGCATCCGCCTCTGTATTGTCACAATTTCACTGTTAGTCTACACCTGTTGTTTACGACCAGCCAGGGAGCATTTCACTGTTAGTCTACACCTGTTGTTTGACCAGCCAGGAGCATTTCACTGTTAGTCTACACCTGTTGTTTACGACCAGCCAGGGAGCATTTCACTGTTAGTCTACACCTGTTGTTTACGACCCGCCAGGGAGCATTTCACTGTTAGTCTACACCTGTTGTTTACGACCAGCCAGGGAGCATTTCACTGTTAGTCTACACCTGTTGTTTACGACCAGCCAGGGAGCATTTCACTGTTAGTCTACACCTGTTGTTTACGACCAGCCAGGGAGCATTTCACTGTTAGTCTACACCTGTTGTTTACGACCAGCCAGGGAGCATTTCACTGTTAGTCTACACCTGTTGTTTACGACCCGCCAGGGAGCATTTCACTGTTAGTCTACACCTGTTGTTAAGACCAGCCAGGGAGCATTTCACTGTTAGTCTACACCTGTTGTTTACGACCAGCCAGGGAGCATTTCACTGTTAGTCTACACCTGTTGTTTACGACCAGCCAGGGAGCATTTCACTGTTAGTCTACACCTGTTGTTTACGACCAGCCAGGGAGCATTTCACTGTTAGTCTACACCTGTTGTTTACGACCAGCCAGGGAGCATTTCACTGTTAGTCTACACCTGTTGTTTACGACCAGCCAGGGAGCATTTCACTGTTAGTCTACACCTGTTGTTTACGACCAGCCAGGGAGCATTTCACTGTTAGTCTACACCTGTTGTTTACGACCAGCCAGGGAGCATTTCACTGTTAGTCTACACCTGTTGTTTACGACCAGCCAGGGAGCATTTCACTGTTAGTCTACACCTGTTGTTTATGACCAGCCAGGGAGCATTTCACTGTTAGTCTACACCTGTTGATTATGAAGCATGTGACAAATACATATTTTTTTAATTGTATTTTGTAAATGTGTAATTTTCATAATATTAGGCAAACTGATATACCAACACACTCATCACTCCCGTTCAACAACTCATAATGTAGGTCTGGATTATTTCAGGGTTGATCATATAGAAGTATTTCAACATGATTTCAAAACCAAAGCGGTTGCCTGTCTAAGGAACCACTGACTATATTTACATTCTCACAGTACTACGAATATTAGCTTATATCCCGGTTAAGGTCTTATTCAGAATAAACTGATTTCATGCACCTTTGATATCCCACTCACAACTATGTGTCACACCCTGATCTGTTTCACCTGTCTTTGTGCTTGTCTCCACCCCCCTCCAGGTGTCTTCCCCATTATCCCCAGTGTATTTACTCCTGTGTTCTCTGTTTGTCTGTTGCCAGTTCGTCTTGTCAAGCTTACCAGCGTGTTTGTCCAAGCTACTGTTTTTTTCCCTAGTCTCTGTTCTTCTAGTCCTCCCGGTTCTGACCTCTTGCCTTATTTGACACTAAGCCCGCCTGCCTGACCTGGAGCCTGCCTGACCTGGAGCCTGCCTGACCTGGAGCCTGCCTGACCTGGAGCCTGCCTGACCTGGAGCCTGCCTGACCTTGAGCCTGCCTGACCTCGAGCCTGCCTGACCTGGAGCCTGCCTGACCTCGAGCCTGCCTGACCTTGAGCCTGCCTGCCGCCCTGTACCATTTGGAACTCTGACCTGTTTTACGAACTTTTGCCAGTCCACGACCTGCCTCCTGCCTGCCCCTTGCTGTTCAATAAATATCAGAGACTCTAACCATCTGCCTGCCCCTTGCTGTTCAATAAATATCAGAGACTCTAACCATCTGCCTGCCCCTTGCTGTTCAATAAATATCAGAGACTCTAACCATCTGCCTGCCCCTTGCTGTTCAGTAAATATCAGAGACTCTAACCATCTGCCTGCCCCTTGCTGTTCAGTAAATATCAGAGACTCTAACCATCTGCCTGCCCCTTGCTGTTCAGTAAATATCAGAGACTCTAACCATCTGCCTGCCCCTTGCTGTTCAGTAAATATCAGAGACTCTAACCATCTGCCTGCCCCTTGCTGTTCAATAAATATCAGAGACTCTAACCATCTGCCTGCCCCTTGCTGTTCAGTAAATATCAGAGACTCTAACCATCTGCCTGCCCCTTGCTGTTCAGTAAATATCAGAGACTCTAACCATCTGCCTGCCCCTTGCTGTTCAATAAATATCAGAGACTCTAACCATCTGCCTGCCCCTTGCTGTTCAGTAAATATCAGAGACTCTAACCATCTGCCTGCCCCTTGCTGTTCAATAAATATCAGAGACTCTAACCATCTGCCTGCCCCTTGCTGTTCAATAAATATCAGAGACTCTAACCATCTGCCTGCCCCTTGCTGTTCAATAAATATCAGAGACTCTAACCATCTGCCTGCCCCTTGCTGTTCAGTAAATATCAGAGACTCTAACCATCTGCCTGCCCCTTGCTGTTCAATAACTATCAGAGACTCTAACCATCTGCCTGCCCCTTGCTGTTCAATAAATATCAGAGACTCTAACCATCTGCCTGCCCTTGTTGTTCAATAAATATCAGAGACTCTAACCATCTGCCTGCCCCTTGCTGTTCAGTAAATATCAGAGACTCTAACCATCTGCCTGCCCCTTGCTGTTCAGTAAATATCAGAGACTCTAACCATCTGCCTGGCCCTTGCTGTTCAGTAAATATCAGAGACTCTAACCATCTGCCTGCCCTTGTTGTTCAATAAATGTCAGAGACTCTAACCATCTGCCTGGCCCTTGCTGTTCAGTAAATATCAGAGACTCTAACCATCTGCCTGCCCTTGTTGTTCAATAAATATCAGAGACTCTAACCATCTGCCTGCCCCTTGCTGTTCAGTAAATATCAGAGACTCTAACCATCTGCCTGCCCCTTGCTGTTCAGTAAATATCAGAGACTCTAACCATCTGCCTGCCCCTTGCTGTTCAATAAATATCAGAGACTCTAACCATCTGCCTGCCCCTTGCTGTTCAATAAATATCAGAGACTCTAACCATCTGCCTCCTGTGTCTGCATCTGGGTCTCACCTGTGTCTGCATCTGGGTCTCACCCTGTGTCTGCATCTGGGTCTCACCCTGTGTCTGCATCTGGGTCCTCACCCTGTGTCTGCATCTGGGTCTCACCCTGTGTCTGCATCTGGGTCTCACCCTGTGTCTGCATCTGGGTCTCACCCTGTGTCTGCATCTGGGTCTCACCCTGTGTCTGCATCTGGGTCTCACCCTGTGTCTGCATCTGGGTCTCACCCTGTGTCTACATCTGGGTCTCACCCTGTGTCTGCATCTGGGTCTCACCCTGTGTCTGCATCTGGGTCTCACCCTGTGTCTGCATCTGGGTCTCACCCTGTGGCGTTATACTATGCCTGTATCTATGAATAAACAGAATATTACTAATTTTCCCAGGAACGGAGTCAATTTTAAAGTTTAAAATATTTTCAACATTTTAATAGGCTATTTGTGAGTCAACTTGTCATCTTTTGTCTTGTCTTCTGTCACTATATGTTGCCCTAGAAGACTAAATCAACCCTTGCTCACCAGAATAATGTCATCATTCGACAGAATGAATCATCTGTAGGTTTTGTCTTTCATTTCTAGAGTGTTAGAGTGTAGGGTCGGCAGGTAGCCTAGTGGTTAGAGTATAGGGGCGGCAGGTAGCCTAGTGGTTAGAGTATAGGGTCGGCAGGTAGCCTAGTGGTTAGAGTGTAGGGTCGGCAGGTAGCCTAGTGGTTAGAGTATAGGGGCGGCAGGTAGCCTAGTGGTTAGAGTAGAGGGGCGGCAGGTAGCCTAGTGGTTAGAGTGTAGGGGCGGCAGGTAGCCTAGTGGTTAGAGTGTAGGGGCGGCAGGTAGCCTAATGGTTAAGAGTGTAGGGGCGGCAGGTAGCCTAGTGGTTAGAGTGTAGGGGCGGCAGGTAGCCTAATGGTTAAGAGTGTAGGGGCGGCAGGTAGCCTAGTGGTTAGAGTGTAGGGGCGGCAGGTAGCCTAGTGGTTAGTGTGTAGGGGTGGCAGGTAGTCTAGTGGTTAGAGTGTAGGGGCAGCAGGTCGTCTAGTGGTTAGAGTGTTGAACTTGTAACCGAAAGGTTAAGATCGAATCCCGAGCTGACAAGGTAAAAATCTGTCGTTCTGCCCCTGAACAAGGCAGTTAACCCACTGTTCCCAGGCCGTCATTGTAAATAACAATGTGTTCTTAACTGACTTGCCTAGTTAAACAAAGGTAAACAAACAAATAGAAATTATATGGTTGAAAGACTGAGGACTACAGTCAGTGTCCAGACTTCAGTTACTATTCCAATCATTACTACATCTGAACTTAAAAGGTGCGAAACTGAGCCTGGCAGACTGCAAAAACCAACAGTAATAATAAGGATAGGAGTTTTACATGCCACAGTATCCCATCTAAGATAAGCTTTCTCAAAACCGGGATAGGAACATATTCAGGTTATTGTAAAACGGTATATGATGTTTATACTCTAAAACAGTGTACTGAAGTATCCCTAATTATACTGGGATATTGGTGTGCATGTAAACGTGGTCACCGCCTGGATGTTTCTTTCTATTTCCATGACACCTGCTGGTTAGAACCGCTCATCTTAGATATCTGTCGACGAGGCGGGACTGATGACTACAGAGGATTCATGCATAGCTTTCATTTTTACCCATAAGAGCAGGAGTAAAATATCTCTATTCTCAGCACTTATGACCAAATGTTCTACTCTGAAACACTTTGTGGATATGGGCCCTGTTTTCAAGAAACAGCATTTTGTACTTTAAAAAAACGTTAGTTTATTTAGGATTTTGTTACTCTGCGTTGTTGGTGAAGGGCTTGTCAGCATTTCAACGTCTACAGGAGGAGGGTGATTTTTTAAACTATTTTTTTATTTGCTGTACAAGTTCTGTGACTGACCAGTTGATGGCAACGCTGAACTATACAACCCAAAGCCATGTGAGACAGGAAGTACATCAGACGCTGGAATGTAATGTTGTGGTTTCTGTCAAACTCAGATGTTATTAGAGCTGAAACATATTTGTATTGTCCAGCTGAGAGAATAATAGTTTAGATTAGTTTCAGTTTGAGGTTTTGTTAGTCGTATGTACGGGATAAGCTATACATCGTACAACGAAACGCAGGTTCCTTCTCGACGATGAGAAACAACTAGAAGAAGACAATCATAAAGTAAAATGGCATCTAAATAAATAATTAAACATTTTATTCGATTTTACCAGGTAAGTTGACTGAGAACACGTTCTCATTGACAGCATAGTTAATGGGATGAACGAGCCGACAGGATGATGGGGATGATTAGGTGACCATGATGATATGAGGGCCAGACTGGGAATTTAGTCAGGACACCGGAGTTGACATCTCTACTATTACAATAAGTGCCATGGGATCTTTAGTGACCACAGAGAGTCAGGACACCCAGTTAACATCTCTACTATTACAATAAGTGCCAAGGGATCTTTAGTGACCACAGAGAGTCAGGACACCCAGTTGACATCTCTACTATTACAATAAGTGCCAAGGGATCTTTAGTGACCACAGAGAGTCAGGACACCCAGTTGACATCTCTACTATTACAATAAGTGCCAAGGGATCTTTAGTGACCACAGAGAGTCAGGACACCCAGTTAACATCCCATCTGAAAGACGGCACCCGACACAGGGCAATGTCCCCAATCACTGCACTGGGAACTTCTTTTTTGAGGCCAGAGGAAAGGGTGCCTCCTACTGGCCCTCCAACACCATCTGGTCTCCCATCCAAGGACCAACCAGGACCAACCCTGTTGAGCTTCAGAAGCAAGCCAGCAGTGGTCTTGACTGCGTTTTCGTCTTTTGAGCTTCTAGTCATGAAATCTATGCAGCCTACTCAATCACTTTTTATAGCTACTGTTTACAGGCCTCCTGGGCCATATACAGCGTTTCTCACTGAGTTCCCTGAATTCCTATTTGTTTTTAAATGATATCGTAACTGTTTGCAATACCTCCGCCTTTGCGGGATGCACGGGGGATATGGTCACTAGTGTAGCCAGGAGGTGAGGCCTCATTTAACACAGTAAATTCATCCGGTTTAAGCCATGTTTCAGTCAGGCCAATCACATCAAGATTATGATCAGTGATTCGTTCATTGACTATAACTGCCTTGGAAGTGAGGGATGTAACATTAAATATTTTGAGATGTGAGGTATCACAATCTCTTTCAATAAAGACAGGAAATGGAGGAGGTCTTTATCCTAGTGAGATTGCAAAGGCAAACACCGCCATGTTTAGTTTTGCCCAACCTAGATCGAGGCACAGACACGGTCTCAATGGGGATAGCTGAGCTGCCTACACTGACTGTGCTAGTGGCAGACTCCACTAAACTGGCAGGCTGGCTAATATCAGATAGCTTTTCAGATGTTTCTAGTGTTTCTTTCTGACAATGAAATCCGTAAGAAAGGAGATGTTAAAGCCCTCTTTAGAAAGTTAACTACCAACTCGATGCACTGGAATGTAAGAGTACGAGAAGGTATGAGTACTGTGAAACTCATAATCACCTTTGTTGGCTATTGTTTGATCTCTCCACTTGTCCAAAGCATCATTTGGGTCAGTAAACAGAGAAATGCCTGTTCCAGCGCCAATTAAAGGCCCACTCTGTAATATAGAGATCCACTTCTCGATAGAAGGTCTGCCACACGCTAAACCCACCCATTAGGCCCCAACAAGGGTCAATGAGGCTCAAGTTCAACCAATCAGAAGACTCATTATCCCAGCAGGGTAGAGGTTGATACCCACTGCAGTGATTAGCGTATGGCTCGCCTGCAAGCTACAGTGACACAGCTGGTCAGCGGCAAGCCTCAAATGATCAGAGTACGCTACACTGATTTGGGTTGTGCCAAATGGCACCCTATTCAATATATAGTGCACTTCTTTAGACCAGAGCCCTATTCCCTATATAGTGCACTTCTTTAGACCAGAGCCCTATGGCACCCTATTCCCTACATAGTGCCCTACTTTAGACCAGAGCCCTATGGTAGTGCACTACATAGGGAATTGGATGCAATTTGGGACACATATTTACCGTCATATTGTCCTCAGAGGTCGTATAGTTCCAGTGGCAGTAAATGCTCCGTGCTCAGATGGCCCCTGGTGTTAGTCCAGGTAGATCCAAAAGACAAATGACACATCTCTAGTGTTTGGTGCCCTTGTGAAGACAGTTGGTTTTAGAGCCACACACTGGCCTATATTTACCAGGCTGTAAACTGCTGTCTAGCCTTTAAACAACATTCTACTCTAGGCTGTAAACTGCTGTCTAACCTTTATACAACATTCTACTCTAGGCTGTAAACTGCTGTCTAGCCTTTATACAACATTCTACTCTAGGCTGTAAACTGCTGTCTAACCTTTATACAACATTCTACTCTAGGCTGTAAACTGCTGTCTAACCTTTAAACAACATTCTAATCTAGGCTGTAAACTGCTGTCTAGCCTTTATACAACATTCTACTCTAGGCTGTAAACTGCTGTCTAGCCTTTAAACAACATTCTACTCTAGGCTGTAAACTGCTGTCTAACCTTTATACAACATTCTACTCTAGGCTGTAAACTGCTGTCTAGCCTTTATACAACATTCTACTCTAGGCTGTAAACTGCTGTCTAACCTTTATACAACATTCTACTCTAGGCTGTAAACTGCTGTCTAACCTTTATACAACATTCTACTCTAGGCTGTAAACTGCTGTCTAGCCTTTATACAACATTCTACTCTAGGCTGTAAACTGCTGTCTAACCTTTATACAACATTCTACTCTAGGCTGTAAACTGCTGTCTAACCTTTATACAACATTCTACTCTAGGCTGTAAACTGCTGTCTAACCTTTATACAACATTCTACTCTAGGCTGTAAACTGCTGTCTAGCCTTTATACAACATTCTACTCTAGGCTGTAAACTGCTGTCTAACCTTTATACAACATTCTACTCTAGGCTGTAAACTGCTGTCTAACCTTTATACAACATTCTACTCTAGGCTGTAAACTGCTGTGAACATGTCAATTGAATAACGGAGCAGGAAAGCCCCGTGATTTGAAAGTTTCGTTCCATTTGGATCCGTTGTGGCTCTACTCTGGACGGTTTATGAGGTCTAGAAAAGGGCACAGTAGCAGGCCAGTCTGGCTGTATTCATTCACTTCTGATACTGAATGCACTGTCTGTTGCAGATCATCATTCCCCCAAATGATCCCATAACAAACGTGTCCACATATACTCCCAGCAGGCCCAGTTAATCAGGAAAGCCTGACACGCACCCTGCTTGACGCGTAACACAACCAGTTACAGGACCCTATAATATCTGCATGTATTTAATATAATTCAAAATGTGATTTCTCCCCAGCTGATCAGTGTCTGCAGCCGGCTCTGATCAGAGTGTAATTATACAGGCAGGGAGAGTGAGCTCGTCTGCGGCCAGCGCCCCCTCAGGCTCCTAGCCCAAAGGCCTGCGTAGCAGAAACTGGGTCACAAAACCATGCTGAAGTTGCAAAATCGATAATCCTGGTTCAAAGACAAAAGGATCGCTACAGTTATTGTAATTTGTGGTCGTAACCATTCTTTTTGAGTTACTTCAATGAGTGGGGAGGGTGATCATTATTGTTTACAGAACAAGGGGACTATCCAGTCCTACCCTGTCACTCTGACAGTCACAACCAGGGCCGGTCCTACACTGTCCTACCCTGTCAACTCTGACAGTCACAACCAGGGCCAGTTCTATGCATACTGTAAGTAACGTAAGAGGTTCTTAGGGCCCCCGGCCGCTAGGGGGACCCAAGAAAAACGTTTTCTGATGTGTCTTTTTGGGAACTCAGTCAGGTCTCAAATTACTATTGAGAGAAAGAATAGTACAATTCACCAGGTGTAATTTCGACATTTCGTTTCGCATCATCAGTTATTCTCTTGTCAAGTTGATCCTAACTGTTATAGGCCTATTTCTACTTTGCCCTGTTTATCAAAAGTGTTGGAAAAACTTTCTTGACGTCTATAGTATTCTCTCGGGGATGCAATCTGGTTTCCACTCAGATTATAGATGTGTCACTGCAACCTTAAAGGTTCTAAATGATGTCACCACTGCCCTTGATTCTAATCAATGCTGTGCTGCTGTTTTTATTGACTTGGCCAAAGCTTTTGATACGGTAGACCATTCCATTCTTGTGGGCCGGCTAAGGACTATTGGTGTCTCTGAGGGCTCTTTGGCCTGGTTTGCTAACTACCTCTCTCTCAAAGAGTGCAGTGTATAAAGTCAGAACATCTGCTCTCTCAACCACTGCCTGTCACCAAGGGTGAACCCAGAGCTCTGCTCTTAACCTTGTTCTGATCACCTCCAAAACAAAGGTCATGTGGTTTGGTAAGAAGAATGCCCCTCTTCTCACAGGTGTGATTACTACCTCTGAGGGTTTAGAGCTTGAGGTAGTCACCTCATACCAGTAATTGGGAGTATGACTACACTGTCCTTCTCTCAGCACATATCAAAGCTGCAGGCTAAAGTTAAATCTAGACTTGGTTTCCTCTATCATAATCGCTCCTCTTTCACCCCAGCTGCCAATCTAACCCTGATTCAGATGACCATCCTACCCGTGCTATATTACGGAGACATAATTTATAGATCAGCAGGTGAGGGTACTCTCAAGCGGCTAGATGTTCTTTACCAATTGGCCATCAGATTTACCACCAATGCTCCTTATAGGACACATCACTGTACTCTATACTCCTCTGTAAACTGGTCATTTCTGTAAACCCGTCGCAAGACCCACTGGTTGATGCTTATTTATAAAACCCTCTTAGGCCTCACTCCCCCCTATCTGAGATACCTACTGCAGCCCTCATCCTCCACATAAAACACCCGTTCTGCCAGTCACATTCTGTTAAAGGTCCCCAAAGCACACACATCCCTGGGTCGCTCCTCTTTTCAGTTCGCTGCAGCTAGTGACTGGAAGGAGCTGCAACAAACACTCAAACGGGACAGTTTTATCTCCATCTCTTCATTCAAAGACTCAATCGTGGACACTCTTACTGACAGTTGTGGCTGCTTTCTGTGATGTATTGTTGCCTCTACCTTCTTGCCCTTTGTGCTGTTGTCGGTGTCCAATAATGTTTGCACCATGTTTTGTGCTGCTACCATGTTGTGCTGCTGCCATGTTGTTGTCATGTTGTGTTGCTAACATGTAGTGTTGCTACCATGTTGTTATCATGTTGTGTTGCTACCATGTTGTGTTGCTACCATGTTGTTGTCATGTTGTGTTGCTAACATGTAGTGTTGCTACCATGTTGTTATCATGTTGTGTTGCTACCATGTTGTGTTGCTACCATGTTGTTATCATATTGTGTTGCTACCATGTTGTTATCATGTTGTGTTGCTACCATGTTGTTACCATGTTGTGTTGCTACCATGTTGTCGTCATGTTGTGTTGCTACCATGTTGTGTTGCTGCCATGTTGCTACCATGTTGTGCTGCTACCATGTTGTTGTCTTATTGTGTTACTACCATGTTGTTATCATGTTGTGTTGCTACCATGTTGTTATCATGTTGTGTTGCTACCATGTTGTTATCATATTGTGTTACTACCATGTTGTTATCATGTTGTGTTGCTACCATGTTGTTACCATGTTGTGCTGCTACCATGTTGTTACCATGTTGTGCTGCTACCATGTTGTTGTCTTATTGTGTTGCTACCATGTTGTTATCATGTTGTGTTGCTACCATGTTGTTATCATATTGTGTTGCTACCATGTTGTTACCATGTTGTGTTGCTACCATGTTGTGTTGCTACCATGTTGTTATCATGTTGTGTTGCTACCATGTTGTGTTGCTACCATGTTGTTATCATGTTGTGTTGCTACCATGTTGTGTTGCTACCATGTTGTGTTGCTACCATGTTGTTATCATGTTGTGTTGCTACCATGTTGTCGTCATGTTGTGTTGCTACCATGTTGTGTTGCTGCCATGTTGCTACCATGTTGTGCTGCTACCATGTTGTTGTCTTATTGTGTTACTACCATGTTGTTATCATGTTGTGTTGCTACCATGTTGTTATCATGTTGTGTTGCTACCATGTTGTTATCATATTGTGTTACTACCATGTTGTTATCATGTTGTGTTGCTACCATGTTGTTACCATGTTGTGCTGCTACCATGTTGTTACCATGTTGTGCTGCTACCATGTTGTTGTCTTATTGTGTTGCTACCATGTTGTTATCATGTTGTGTTGCTACCATGTTGTTATCATGTTGTGTTGCTACCATGTTGTGTTGCTACCATGTTGTGTTGCTACCATGTTGTTATCATATTGTGTTGCTACCATGTTGTGTTACTACCATGTTGTTATCATGTTGTGTTGCTACCATGTTGTTACCATGTTGTGTTGCTACCATGTTGTTGTCTTATTGTGTTGCTACCATGTTGTTGTCATGTTGTGTTGCTACCATGTTGTTATCATATTGTGTTGCTACCATGTTGTGTTGCTACCATGTTGTGTTGCTACCATGTTGTTATCATGTTGTGTTGCTGCCATGTTGTTATCATGTTGTGTTGCTACCATGTTGTGTTGCTACCATGTTGTGTTGCTACCATGTTGTTATCATATTGTGTTGCTACCATGTTGTGTTGCTACCATGTTGTGTTGCTACCATGTTGTTATCATGTTGTGTTGCTACCATGTTGTGTTGCGACATGTTGTTATCATATTGTGTTGCTGCCATGTTGTTATCATGTTGTGTTGCTGCCATGTTGTTATCATGTTGTGTTGCTCCCATGTTGTTATCATGTTGTGTTGCTACCATGTTGTGCTGCTACCATGTTGTTGTCTTATTGTGTTGCTACCATGTTGTTATCATGTTGTGTTGCTACCATGTTGTTATCATATTGTGTTGCTACCATGTTATTACCATGTTGTGTTGCTACCATGTTGTTACCATGTTGTGTTGCTACCATGTTGTTAACATATTGTGTTGCTACCATGTTGTTATCATGTTGTGTTGCTACCATGTTGTTATCATGTTGTGTTGCTACCATGTTGTCGTCATGTTGTGTTGCTACCATGTTGTGTTGCTACCATGTTGTTATCATGTTGTGTTGCTACCATGTTGTTATCATGTTGTGTTGCTACCATGATGTGTTGCTATCATGTTGTTATCATATTGTGTTGCTACCATGTTGTTATCAAGTTGTGATGCTACCATGTTGTGATGCTACCATGTTGTTATCATGTTGTGTTGCTACCATGTTGTGTTGCTACCATGTTGTTATCATGTTGTGTTGCTACCATGTTGTGTTGCTACTATGTTGTTATCATGTTGTGCTGCTACCATGTTGTTATCATGTTGTGTTGCTACCATGTTGTGTTGCTGCCATGTTGTTATCATGTTGTGCTGCTACCATGTTGTTATCATGTTGTGTTGCTACCATGTTGTTATCATGTTGTGTTGCTACCATGTTGTTATCATGTTGTGTTGCTACCATGTTATCATATTGTGTTGCTACCATGTTTTTATCATGTTGTGTTGCTACAATGTTGCTACCATGTTGTGTTGCTACCATGTTGTTATCATGTTGTGTTGCTACCATGTTGTTATCATGTTGTGTTGCTACCATGTTGTGTTGCTACCATGTTATTATAATGTTGTGTTGTTATCATGTTGTGTTGCTACCATGTTGTGTTGCTACCATGTTGTGACTGCTACCATGTTGCTACCATGTTGTGTTGCTATCATGTTGTGTTGCTACCATGTTGTGTTGCTACCATGTTGTGTTGCTACCATGTTGTGTTGCTACCATGTTGTTATCATGTTGTGCTGCTACCATGTTGTTATCATGTTGTGTTGCTACCATGTTGTTATCATGTTGTGTTGCTACCATGTTGTTATCATGTTGTGCTGCTACCATGTTGTTACCATGTTGTGTTGCTACTATGCTGCGTTGTCATGTTGTGTTGCTACCATGTTGTGTTGTCATGTGTTGCTGCCATGCTATGTTGTTGTCTTAGGTCTCTCTTTATGTAGTGTTGTGGTGTCTCTCTTGTAGTGATGTGTGTTTTGTCTTATAATTTTAATCCCAGCCTCCGTCCCCGCAGGAGGCCTTCTGGTAGGCCGTCATTTTAAATAAGAATTTGTTCTTAACTGACTTGCCTAGTTAAATAAAGGTTAAATAAAAAATAAATTGTCAGCCACTTAATTAGTTATGCTCACTCAGATATTATATTGACATGCTGTAGTTCATTATAAAATGTGTAGAATTAGCAGGAAAATAACTTTTTCTTCCTCATCCTTCAAGAGGGTGCCACTAAAATCTTGTCTAGGGCCCCAAAATAGGGGAGAACCGGCCCTGGACACAACTCTCTCTTTGTGCTTAATCTGCTGTGGGGCTGGTTCAGTGCAACAGTCTCTCTGCATCTGCGCTACCCTCTGACTGTTCCACTCCGCGGTCTGTGAAGCACTAATCATGGGACAGCAGGGGAAAGGATGGCTGTTCTACGCGACCCTTCTTCTGGGGTGGGCAGTGTCTGTGCATGGTCTGACCCGGGCAGAGTTCTTCCCGTTCGGCAAAACCACTGGAGACCACGTTCTGGAGCAGGGGAATGACCTGTCGCAACAACTAGCGCTGGATAAACCCGTTTTATTCTACGATGGAAAGTTCGATAACATCTTTGTAAGTTCACCTTTATGTTACTATAATGTATATGATTGAGTAGCCACCTAAACAGACTACAGAAAAAAGTGAATTCGGTTATAAAATCTGCGCATTTATGAGTGTGTTGAGCATGCACCCACGGGATGAATGATTTCCATGGCACAGTTAACATGGGTTCAACATGCTGTCGGTTTGACCGATAGTATTCATTTTATTTACTTGTATAAATTAAATACCATGTTCTACGTGGATATTCATGAGGTATTTATATAGGTCGAGGCTTATAGATAAGAAGTTTGGCAAGTAACACTTTGGCAAATCCTCATACAATATTAATTTGAACAGTTCCTTCAGGAAGTATTTATATCCCTGGATTTATTCCACATGTTGTTGGGTTACAGCCTGAAATCTAAATGGATTAGATATTTTTTTAAATTCACTGACCTACACACAGACAAAATAAGAACAAAATGAAAACATGTTTTCCGACATTTTTGCAAATGTATTGAAAATTAAATACAGGAATCTCTCAGTTACACAAGTAGTCACACCCATGAGTCAATCATTTGAAGAAGCACACATTTGGCAGCAATTACAGCTGTGAGTCTTTCCAGGAGTCTTTGTGGGTAAGGCTCTAAGAGCTGTGAGTCTTTCTGTGAGTCTTTCTGGGTAAGGCTCTAAGAGCTGTGAGTCTTTCTGTGAGTCTTTCTGGAGCTGTGAGCTTTGAGTCTTTCTGAGTAAGGCTCTAAGAGCTGTGAGTCTTTCCGGGAGTCTTTCTGAGTAAGGCTCTAAGAGCTGTGAGTCTTTCTGGGTCTTTCTGAGGCTCTAAGGCTCTAAGAGCTTTCTGTGAGTCTTTCTGGGTAAGGCTCTAAGAGCTGTGAGAGTCTTTCTGTGAGTCTTTCTGGGTAAGGCTCTAAGAGCTGTGAGTCTTTCTGGGTAAGGCTCTAAGAGCTGTGAGTCTTTCTGGGTAAGGCTCTAAGAGCTGTGAGTCTTTCTGGGTAAGGCTCTAAGAGCTGTGAGTCTTTCTGGGTAAGGCTCTAAGAGCTGTGAGTCTTTCTGGGTAAGGCTCTAAGAGCTGTGAGTCTTTCTGGGTAAGGCTCTAAGAGCTGTGAGTCTTTCTGGGTAAGGCTCTAAGAGCTGTGAGTCTTTCTGGGTAAGGCTCTAAGAGCTGTGAGTCTTTCTGGGTAAGGCTCTAAGAGCTGTGAGTCTTTCTGGGTAAGGCTCTAAGAGCTGTGAGTCTTTCTGGGTAAGGCTCTAAGAGCTGTGAGTCTTTCTGGGTAAGGCTCTAAGAGCTGTGAGTCTTTCTGGGTAAGGCTCTAAGAGCTGTGAGTCTTTCTGGGTAAGGCTCTAAGAGCTGTGAGTCTTTCTGGGTAAGGCTCTAAGAGCTGTGAGTCTTTCTGGGTAAGGCTCTAAGAGCTGTGAGTCTTTCTGGGTAAGGCTCTAAGAGCTGTGAGTCTTTCTGGGTAAGGCTCAAAGAGCTGTGAGTCTTTCTGGGTAAGGCTCTAAGAGCTGTGAGTCTTTCTGGGTAAGGCTCAAAGAGCTGTGAGTCTTTCTGGGTAAGTCTAATAGTATTCCACACCTGAATTGTACAACATTTGTCCATGATTCTTTTCAAAATTCTTCAAGCTCTGTCAAAATGATACTCAGTAATGTTTTAATCTTGAAAAACTCCCCAGTCCTTAACGATTACAAGCATACCCATAACATGACGCAGCCACCACTATGTTTGAAAATATGGAGAGTGATACTCAGTAATGTGTTGTATTGGATTAGCCGCAAACACAACACTTTTATATTCAGGACAAAAAGTGAATAGCTTTGTCACATTTGTTGCAGGATGCATGTTTTGGAGAAAAAATTATCCATCCTCAGTTTCCTCCTATCACATTAAACTCTAACGTTGGCCTCATGGTGAAAATCCCTGAGCAGTTTCCTTCCTCTCCGTCAACTGAGTTTAGGAAGGAAGCCTGTAACTTTGTAGTGACTGGGTGCATTTATACACCTTCTGGTGTAATAACTTCACCTTGTTCAAAGGGATATTCAATGTCAAGGCTTGGAAAACCTTCCTGGTCCTTGTGGTTGAATCTGTGTTTGAAAATCACTGCTCGACTGAGGGACATTGTTAGCTTGTCATAATAGTCCCATGTGGCTATGAGATCCAGTATGGAAATCACTCATTTCTAAGTCACTCTGGATAAGACCGTCCACTAAATGACTAAAATGTCAAAATAAATAAATAAAGGGATTGAATACTTATTGATTAATTAATAAATCATTGATTTAAGACATTTCAGCTTTTCATTTTTAATTCATTTGTAAAAAAAAAAATATTATAATAATTATTACCCTTTGATGGAAATGTAATCCATTTTAAATTCAGGCTGTAATGTGGAATAAGTGAAGGAGTGTGAATACTTCCTGAAGGAGCATGAGGAGTTGATGCAGGTCGAGGGTTTACATTCTTTACATAGTCAATGAGTTGTATCAGTTGGATTGTGGAATGTGTGTGTGTGTGTGTGACCCCAAAACATTCCTCTATGTTCCTCAGGGGCTGTTATTGGCCATAGAGCCAAAGTCCTGCAAGAATTTAGTTGTGAAACATCTGCCTGCAACCCCCCCTCCACACACACACACACACACACACACACACACACACACACACACACACACACACACACACACACACACACACACACACACACACACACACACACACACACACACTCACTCACTCTCTCTCTCAGCCATGAGACCCCCCCTCAGTGGAAATACAGAGTGTATCCAGCTCTATCTGAAGTCATTCTGGGTCAAAACACTGCCCTAATTTTAACACCATGTGCCCAGTGTGTGTGCAGGGCCGGCCATAGGCATAAGCAACAGAAGCGGTCGCTTGGGGTCCTCGACCGCTAGGGGTCCTCGGTCGCTAGGGGTCCTCGACCGCTAGGGGTCCTCGACCGCTAGGGGTCCTCGGTCGCTATGGGTCCTCGACCGCTAGGGGTCCACAGACGCTTGGGGTCCTCAACCACTAGGGGTCCTCGACCGCTAGGGGTCCTCGGCCGCTTGGGGTCCTTGGCCGCTTTGGGTCCTCGACCGCTAGGGGTCCTCGACCGCTAGGGGTCCTCGACCGCTTGGGGTCCTCGGCCGCTAGGGGTCCTCGGACGCTTGGGGTCCTCGGCCGATGTGGTCCCCGACCACTAGGGGTCCTCGACCGCTTGGGGTCCTCGACCACTAGGGGTCCTCGGCCGCTTAGGGTCCTCTGCCACTTGGGGTCCTCTGACCGCTAGGGGTCCTCGACCACTAGGGGTCCTCGGCCGATGGGGTCCTCGACCACTAGGGGTCCTCGGCCGCTAGGGGTCCTCGACCGCTAGGAGTCCTCGACCGCTTGGGGTCCTCGGCCGCTAGGGGTCCTCGGACGCTTGGGGTCCTCGGCCGATTGGGGTCCCCGACCACTAGGGGTCCTCGACCACTAGGGGTCCTCGACCACTAGGGGTCCTCGGCCGCTTGGGTCCTCTGCCACTTGGGGTCCTCGACCGCTAGGGGTCCTCGACCACTAGGGGTCCTCGGCCGATGGGGTCCTCGACCACTAGGGTTCCTCGACCACTAGGGGTCCTCGGCCGCTTGGGGTCCTCGACCGCTTGGGGTCCTCGGCCGATTGGGGTCCTCGACCGCTTGGGGTCCTCGACCGCTAGGGGTCCTCGGCCGCTAGGGGTCCTCGGCCGCTAGGGGTCCTCGGCCGCTAGGGGTCCTCGGACGCTTGGGGTCCTTGACCACTTGGGGTCCTCGACCACTAGGGGTCCTCGGACGCTTGGGGTCCTCAACCACTAGGGGTCCTCGACCACTAGGGGTCCTCGGACGCTTGGGGTCCTCGGAGGCTTGGGGTCCTCGGAGGCTTGGGGTCCTCTGCCGCTTGGGGTCCTCGACCGCTTGGGGTCCTCGGACACTTGGGGTCCTCGGCCGATTGGGGTCCTCGACCGCTTGGGGTCCTCGGACACTTGGGGTCCTCGGCCGATTGGGGTCCTCGACCGCTTGGGGTCCTCGGACACTTGGGGTCCTCGACCACTAGGGGTCCTCGACCGCTTGGGGTCCGCGACCGCTTGGGGTCCTCTGCCGCTTGGGGTCCTCTGCCGCTTGGGGTCCTCGGCCGCTTGGGGTCCTCGGCCGATTGGGGTCCTCGGCCGCTTGGGGTCCTCGACCGCTAGGGGTCCTCGAACGCTAGGGGTCCTCGGCCGCTTAGGGTCCTCGGACACTAGGGTCCGCGACCGCTTTGGGTCCTCTGCCGCTTGGGGTCCTCGGACACTAGGGGCCGCGACCGCTTGGGGTCCTCGACCGCTTGGGGTCCTCTGCCGCTTGGGGTCCTCTGCCGCTTGGGGTCCTCTGCCGCTTGGGGTCCTCGGCCGCTTGGGGTCCTCGACCAGTAGGGGTCCTCGGCCGCTAGGGGTCCTCGGCCGCTTGGGGTCCTCGGACACTAGGGGCCGCGACCGCTAGGGGTCCTCTGCCGCTTGGGGTCCTCGGACACTAGGGGCCGCGACCGCTTAGGGTCCTCGACCGCTTGGGGTCCTCGGACGCTAGGGGTCCTCGGACCGGGTCCTCGACCGCTAGGGGTCCTCGGACGCTTGGGGTCCTCGACCGCTAGGGGTCCTCGGACGCTTGGGGTCCTCGGAGGCCGCTAGGGTCCTCTGCCGGACGCTTGGGGTCCTCGACCGCTTGGGGTCCTCGGACACTAGGGGTCCTCGACCGATTAGGGTCCTCGACCACTAGGGGTCCTCGACCACTAGGGGTCCTCGGATGCTTGGGGTCCTCGGACGCTAGGGGTCCTCTGCCGATTGGGGTCCTCGGACACTAGGGGTCCTCGACCACTAGGTGTCCTCGGACCACTAGGGGTCCTCGACCACTAGGTGTCCTCGGACGCTTGGGGTCCTCGACCGCGGGGTCCTCTGCTGCTTGGGGTCCTCGACCGCTTGGGTTCCTCGACCGCTTGGGGTCCTCGGCCACTAAGGGTCTTTGGTCCCTTGCAATACTTTCTATCAGTTGGATTGTGGAATGTGTGTGTGTGTGATTCCAAACATTCCTCTATGTTCCTCAGGGGCTGTTATTGACCATAGAGCCAAAGTCCAGCAAGAATTTTGTTGTGAAATATCTGCCTGCAACCCCCCTCCACACACACACACACACACACTCTCTCTCAGCCATGAGTTCCACACATACACACACACTCTCTCAGCCATGAGACCCCCCTCCTCTCTCAGCCATGAGACCCCCTCCACATTCCCTCTCTCTCAGCCATGGGACCCCCCTCCACACTCCCTCTCTCTCAGCCATGAGACCCCCTCCACACTCCCTTCTCTCTAGCCATGGGACCCCCTCCCACACTCCTCTCTCTCAGCCATGAGACCCCCTCCACATTCCCTCTCTCTCAGTGTGATTCCCCCCTCCACACTCCCTCTCTCAGCCATGAGACCCCCCTTCCTCAGCCATGGGACTGTTATTGAGCCATGAGACCCCCTCCACACTCCCTCTCTCTCAGCCATGAGACCCCCCTCCACACTCCCTCTCTCTCAGCCATGATCCACACTCCCTGCCAACCCCCTCCACACTCCCTCTCTCTCAGCCATGAGACCCCCACCACACACCCTCTCTCTCAGCCATGAGACCCCCTCCACACTCCCTCTCTCTCAGCCATGAGACCCCCCTCCACACTCCCTCTCTCAGCCATGAGACCCCCCTCCACACTCCCTCTCTCTCAGCCCCCCTCCACACTCCCTCTCAGCCATGAGACCCCCTCCACACTCCCTCTCTCTCAGCCATGGGACCCCCTCCACACTCCCTCTCTCAGCCATGAGACCCCCCTCCACATTCCCTCTCTCTCAGCCATGAGACCCCCCTCCACACTCCCTCTCTCTCAGCCATGAGACCCCCCCTCAGTGGCAATACAGAGTGTATCCAGCGTATCTGAAGTCATTCTGGGTCAAAACACTGCCCTAATTTTAACACCATGTGCCCAGTGTGTGTGCAGGGCCGGCCCTAAGCATAAGCAACAGAAGCGGTCTCTAGGGGTCCTCGGTCACTTGAGGTCCTTGGACTCTAGGGGTACTCGGCCTCTAGGGGTCCTCGGTCACTTGAGGTCCTTGGTCTCTAGGGGTACTCGGCCTCTAGGGGTCCTCGGTCACTTGAGGTACTCGGCCTCTAGGGGTCCTCGGTCACTTGAGGTCCTTGGTCTCTAGGGGTACTCGGCCTCTAGGGGTCCTCGGTCACTTGAGGTCCTTGGTCTCTAGGGGTACTCGGCCTCTAGGGGTCCTCGGTCGCTTGAGGTCCTCGGTCTCTAGGGGTACTCGGCCTCTAGGGGTCCTCGGTCACTTGAGGTCCTTGGTCTCTAGGGGTACTCGGCCTCTAGGGGTCCTCGGTCGCTTGAGGTCCTCGGTCTCTAGGGGTACTCGGCCTCTAGGGGTCCTCGGTCACTTGAGGTCCTCGGTCTCTAGGGGTACTCGGCCTCTAGGGGTCCTCGGTCGCTTGAGATCCTCGGCCTCTAGGGGTACTCGGCCTCTAGGGGTCCTCGGTCGCTTGAGATCCTCGGCCTCTAGGGGTCCTCGGTCGCTTGAGATCCTCGGCCTCTAGGGGTCCTCGGTCGCTTGAGATCCTCGGTCTCTAGGGGTCCTTGGTCGAGTAGCAGCAGCGTAAAAAAAATGGGGTGGGAGGGGTCAATGCAAATAGTCTGTGTAGTCTTTAGCTGTTCAGCAGTCTTATGCTGTTCAGCAGTCTTTAGCTGTTCAGCAGTCTTTAGCTGTTCAGCAGTCTTACGGTGTTCAGCAGTCTTATTGTGTTCAGCAGTCTTTAACTGTTCAGCAGTCTTTAACTGTTCAGCAGTCTTACGGTGTTCAGCAGTCTTACGGTGTTCAGCAGTCTTACGGTGTTCAGCAGTCTTACGGTGTTCAGCAGTCTTACGGTGTTCAGCAGTCTTATGATGTTCAGCAGTCTTATGATGTTCAGCAGTCTTACGGTGTTCAGCAGTCTTATGGTGTTCAGCAGTCTTTAGGTGTTCAGCAGTCTTATGATGTTCAGCAGTCTTATGATGTTCAGCAGTCTTATGATGTTTTAGTTTAGTTTATTTTATTTTTACAGGGACAGTGCACATTAATCAACGTTTCAGTAAAAGTGCCGGTTTTAGCCAGCCGGCTAATTTTCAACCGCAGTCCCTGGGCAGGTTATTAAAAACAATTACAATATAGACAATAGCACCATAGACACAGCAACATAGCAACATAGGACAAGCAAGACATAGCATACAGACAGAGCAACATAGAACAAAAAGCAGCAAGACAATGTTCAGCAGTCTTGTGATGTTCAGCAGTCTTATGATGTTCAGCAGTCTTATGCTGTTCAGCAGTCTTATGCTGTTCAGCAGTCTTTAGCTGTTCAGCAGTCTTATGGTGTTCAGCAGTCTTTAGCTGTTCAGCAGTCTTTAGCTGTTCAGCAGTCTTATGCTGTTCAGCAGTCTTATGCTGTTCAGCAGTCTTACGGTGTTCAGCAGTCTTACGGTGTTCAGTAGTCTTACGGTGTTCAGCAGTCTTATGGTGTTCAGCAGTCTTATGGTGTTCAGCAGTCTTATGGTGTTCAGCAGTCTTATGGTGTTCAGCAGTCTTATGGTGTTCAGCAGTCTTATGGTGTTCAGCAGTCTTTAGCTGTTCAGCAGTCTTATGGTGTTCAGCAGTCTTATGGTGTTCAGCAGTCTTATGGTGTTCAGCAGTCTTATGGTGTTCAGCAGTCTTATGGTGTTCAGCAGTCTTATGGTGTTCAGCAGTCTTTAGCTGTTCAGCAGTCTTTAGCTATTCAGCAGTCTTATGCTGTTCAGCAGTCTTATGCTGTTCAGCAGTCTTACGGTGTTCAGTAGTCTTACGGTGTTCAGCAGTCTTATGGTGTTCAGCAGTCTTTAGCTGTTCAGCAGTCTTTAGCTGTTCAGCAGTCTTTAGCTGTTCAGCAGTCTTTAGCTGTTCAGCAGTCTTTAGCTGTTCAGCAGTCTTATGGTGTTCAGCAGTCTTTAGCTGTTCAGCAGTCTTATGGTGTTCAGCAGTCTTTAGCTGTTCAGCAGTCTTATGGTGTTCAGCAGTCTTATGGTGTTCAGCAGTCTTATGGTGTTCAGCAGTCTTTAGCTGTTCAGCAGTCTTTAGCTGTTCAGCAGTCTTTAGCTGTTCAGCAGTCTTTAGCTGTTCAGCAGTCTTATGCTGTTCAGCAGTCTTATGCTGTTCAGCAGTCTTTAGCTGTTCAGCAGTCTTTAGCTGTTCAGCAGTCTTTAGCTGTTCAGCAGTCTTATGGTGTTCAGCAGTCTTTAGCTGTTCAGCAGTCTTATGGTGTTCAGCAGTCTTTAGCTGTTCAGCAGTCTTATGGTGTTCAGCAGTCTTATGGTGTTCAGCAGTCTTATGGTGTTCAGCAGTCTTATGCTGTTCAGCAGTCTTATGGTGTTCAGCAGTCTTATGCTGTTCAGCAGTCTTACGGTGTTCAGTAGTCTTATGGTGTTCAGCAGTCTTATGGTGTTCAGCAGTCTTATGGTGTTCAGCAGTCTTATGGTGTTCAGCAGTCTTATGGTGTTCAGCAGTCTTATGGTGTTCAGCAGTCTTATGGTGTTCAGCAGTCTTATGGTGTTCAGCAGTCTTTAGCTGTTCAGCAGTCTTTAGCTGTTCAGCAGTCTTTAGCTGTTCAGCAGTCTTTAGCTATTCAGCAGTCTTATGCTGTTCAGCAGTCTTACGGTGTTCAGTAGTCTTATGGTGTTCAGCAGTCTTACGGTGTTCAGCAGTCTTATGGTGTTCAGCAGTCTTTAGCTGTTCAGCAGTCTTTAGCTGTTCAGCAGTCTTTTGCTGTTCAGCAGTCTTTAGCTGTTCAGCAGTCTTTAGCTGTTCAGCAGTCTTTAGCTGTTCAGCAGTCTTATGGTGTTCAGCAGTCTTTAGCTGTTCAGCAGTCTTATGGTGTTCAGCAGTCTTTAGCTGTTCAGCAGTCTTATCTGCTAAATGGCATATATTATTGGCATATATTATTATGGTGTTCAGCAGTCTTTAGCTGTTCAGCAGTCTTTAGCTGTTCAGCAGTCTTTAGCTGTTCAGCAGTCTTTAGCTGTTCAGCAGTCTTATGCTGTTCAGCAGTCTTATGCTGTTCAGCAGTCTTATGCTGTTCAGCAGTCTTATGCTGTTCAGCAGTCTTTAGCTGTTCAGCAGTCTTTAGCTGTTCAGCAGTCTTTAGCTGTTCAGCAGTCTTATGGTGTTCAGCAGTCTTATGCTGTTCAGCAGTCTTACGGTGTTCAGCAGTCTTATGGTGTTCAGCAGTCTTACGGTGTTCAGCAGTCTTATGGTGTTCAGCAGTCTTATGGTGTTCAGCAGTCTTACGGTGTTCAGCAGTCTTATGGTGTTCAGCAGTCTTATGGTGTTCAGCAGTCTTACGGTGTTCAGCAGTCTTATGGTGTTCAGCAGTCTTTAGCTGTTCAGCAGTCTTTAGCTGTTCAGCAGTCTTATGGTGTTCAGCAGTCTTATGCTGTTCAGCAGTCTTATGGTGTTCAGCAGTCTTATGGTGTTCAGCAGTCTTTAGCTGTTCAGCAGTCTTATGGTGTTCAGCAGTCTTTAGCTGTTCAGCAGTCTTATGGTGTTCAGCAGTCTTTAGCTGTTCAGCAGTCTTATGGTGTTCAGCAGTCTTATGGTGTTCAGCAGTCTTTAAAGCAGTCTTATGGTTTACAGCAGTCTTATGCTGTTCAGCAGTCTTATGGTGTTCAGCAGTCTTATGCTTTCAGCAGTCTTACGGTGTTCAGCAGTCTTAAGCAGTCTTATGTGTTCAGCAGTCTTATGGTGTTCAGCAGTCTTATGGTGTTCAGCAGTCTTATGGTGTTCAGCAGTCTTTAGCTGTTCAGCAGTCTTTAGCTGTTCAGCAGTCTTATGGTGTTCAGCAGTCTTTAGCTGTTCAGCAGTCTTTAGCTGTTCAGCAGTCTTAAAACTAGTGTTCAGCAGTCTTATGGTGTTCAGCAGTCTTAGTGTTCAGTAGTCTTATGGTGTTCAGCAGTCTTTAAAACTGTTCAGCAGTCTTATGGTGTTCAGCAGTCTTTAGCTGTTCAGCAGTCTTATGGTGTTCAGCAGTCTTTATGCTGTTCAGCAGTCTTATGGTGTTCAGCAGTCTTATGCTGTTCAGCAGTCTTATGGTGTTCAGCAGTCTTATGCTGTTCAGTCTTAAAAGTCTTATGGTGTTACAGACAGTCTTATGGTGTTCAGCAGTCTTAAAAGCTGGTTTACAGCAGTCTTATGGTGTTCAGCAGTCTTACGGTGTTCAGCAGTCTTATGCTGTTCAGCAGTCTTATGGTGTTCAGCAGTCTTTAGCTGTTTAGCAGTCTTATGGTGTTCAGCAGTCTTATGGTGTTCAGCAGTCTTATTATGGTGTTCAGCAGTCTTTAGCTGTTGGCAGTCTTTAGCTGTTCAGCAGTCTTATGGTGTTCAGCAGTCTTTAGCTGTTTACAGCAGTCTTATGGTGTTCAGTAGTCTTTAAAACTGTTCAGCAGTCTTTATGCTGTTCAGCAGTCTTTAGTGTTTACAGTCTTTAGCTGTTCAGCAGTCTTATGGTGTTCAGCAGTCTTTAGCTGTTCAGCAGTCTTTGGTGTTCAGCAGTCTTTAGCTGTTCAGCAGTCTTATGGTGTTCAGCAGTCTTTAGCTGTTCATTAAAACTGTAGTTTAGCAGTCTTTAGTCATTAAAACTTTGTTTAGCTGTTCAGCAGTCTTATGGTGTGCAGTCTTATGGTGTTCACTCTTAGTTTACAGTCTTTAGGTTGCAGTCATTAGCTGTTCAGCAGTCTTTAGTTTCAGCAGTCTTTAGCTATTCAGCAGTTTTAGTCTTTGTTCACTTATGGTTTCACAGTCTTATGGTTGGAGCAGTTTACGGTGTTACAGTCTTATGGTGTCTTTAGCTGTTCTTTAGGTGTTCAGCAGTCTTAAAACTCTTTAGTTTCAGCTACAGTCTTAGCTGGTCTTGGAGTCATTAAAACTGTTTACAGACTTTATGTGGTCTTTAGTCATTAAAACTTTGGCTTTCAGCAGTCTATGGTTTCAAGTCATTAAAACTGTTTTCAGACAGTCTTATGGTGTTCAGCAGTCATTAGCTGTTCAACTTATGGTTTCAGCAGTCTTTAGTTCAGCAGTCTTTAGCTGTTCAGCAGTTTATGGTCAGTCTTTAGCTTTCAGCAGTCTATGTTTAGCAGTCTTTAGCTGTTCAGCAGTCTTATGAACATTCAGCAGTCTTATGGTGTTCAGCAGTCTTATGGTGTTCAGCAGTTGAAAGCAGTCTTTGTTTACAGACACTTTAGCTGTTCAGCAGTCTTTAAAACTGTTCAGCAGTTTATGAGTTCAGCAGTCTTAGGTTGGAGTCATTAAAAGTCTCGTGTTTACAGACACTTAGGTTGGAGTCATTAAAACTTTAGCTTTCAGCAGTCTTTACACTTAGGTTGGAGTCATTAAAACTAGTTTACAGACACTTTTAGGTTGGAGTCATTAAAACTTAGTTTACAGACACTTAGGTTGGAGTCATTAAAACTTAGTTTACAGACACTTTCAGGTTGGTTCAGTCATTAAAACTTTAGTTTACAGAGTCTTTAAAACTTTTCAGCACTTAGGTTGGAGTCATTAAAACTTAAAACTGGTTTACAGACACTTAGGTTGGAGTCATTAGAACTAGTTTACAGACACTTAGGTTGGAGTCATTAAAACTAGTTTACAGACAGTCTTAGGTTGGAGTCATTAAAACTAGTTTACAGCACTTTAGGTTGCAGTCATTAAAACTAGTTTACAGACACTTAGGTTGGAGTCATTAAAACTAGTTTACAGACACTTAGGTTGGAGTCATTAAAACTAGTTTACAGACACTTAGGTTGGAGTCATTAAAACTAGTTTACAGACACTTAGGTTGGCTCATTAAAACTAGTTTACAGACACTTAGGTTGGAGTCATTAAAACTAGTTTACAGACACTTAAGGTTGGAGTCATTAAAACTAGTTTACAGACACTTAGGTTGGAGTCATTAAAACTAGTTTACAGACACTTAGGTTGAGTCATTAAAACTAGTTTACAGACACTTAGGTTGGAGTCATTAAAACTAGTTTACAGACACTTAGGTTGGAGTCATTAAAACTAGTTTACAGACATTAAAACTAGTTTACAGACACTTAGGTTGGAGTCATTAAAACTAGTTTACAGACACTTAGGTTGGAGTCATTAAAACTAGTTTACAGACACTTAGGTTGGAGTCATTAAAACTAGTTTACAGACACTTAGGTTGGAGTCATTAAAACTAGTTTACAGACACTTAGGTTGGAGTCATTAAAACTAGTTTACAGACACTTAGGTTGGAGTCATTAAAACTAGTTTACAGACACTTAGGTTGGAGTCATTAAAACTAGTTTACAGACACTTAGGTTGGAGTCATTAAAACTAGTTTACAGACACTTAGGTTGGAGTCATTAAAACTAGTTTACAGACACTTAGGTTGGAGTCATTAAAACTAGTTTACAGACACTTAGGTTGGAGTCATTAAAACTAGTTTACAGACACTTAGGTTGGAGTCATTAAAACTAGTTTACAGACACTTAGGTTGGAGTCATTAAAACTAGTTTACAGACACTTAGGTTGAGTCATTAAAACTAGTTTACAGACACTTAGGTTGGAGTCATTAAAACTAGTTTACAGACACTTAGGTTGGAGTCATTAAAACTAGTTTACAGACACTTAGGTTGGAGTCATTAAAACTAGTTTACAGACACTTAGGTTGGAGTCATTAAAACTAGTTTACAGACACTTAGGTTGGAGTCATTAAAACTAGTTTACAGACACTTAGGTTGGAGTCATTAAAACTAGTTTACAGACACTTAGGTTGGAGTCATTAAAACTAGTTTACAGACACTTAGGTTGGAGTCATTAAAACTAGTTTACATACACTTAGGTTGGAGTCATTAAAACTAGTTTACAGACACTTAGGTTGGAGTCATTAAAACTAGTTTACATACACTTAGGTTGGAGTCATTAAAACTAGTTTACATACACTTAGGTTGGAGTCATTAAAACTAGTTTACAGACACTTAGGTTGGAGTCATTAAAACTAGTTTACAGACACTTAGGTTGGAGTCATTAAAACTAGTTTACAGACACTTAGGTTGGAGTCATTAAAACTTAAAACTAGTTTACAGACACTTAGGTTGGAGTCATTAAAACTAGTTTACAGACACTTAGGTTGGAGTCATTAAAACTAGTTTACAGACACTTAGGTTGGAGTCATTAAAACTAGTTTACAGACACTTAGGTTGGAGTCATTAAAACTAGTTTACAGACACTTAGGTTGGAGTCATTAAAACTAGTTTACAGACACTTAGGTTGGAGTCATTAAAACTAGTTTACAGACACTTAGGTTGGAGTCATTAAAACTAGTTTACAGACACTTAGGTTGGAGTCATTAAAACTAGTTTACAGACACTTAGGTTGGAGTCATTAAAACTAGTTTACAGACACTTAGGTTGGAGTCATTAAAACTAGTTTACAGACACTAGTTGGAGTCATTAAAACTAGTTTACAGACACTTAGGTTGGAGTCATTAAAACTAGTTTACAGACACTTAGGTTGGAGTCATTAAAACTAGTTTACAGACACTTAGGTTGGAGTCATTAAAACTAGTTTACAGACACTTAGGTTGGAGTCATTAAAACTAGTTTACAGACACTTAGGTTGGAGTCATTAAAACTAGTTTACAGACACTTAGGTTGGAGTCATTAAAACTAGTTTACAGACACTTAGGTTGGAGTCATTAAAACTAGTTTACAGACACTTAGGTTGGAGTCATTAAAACTAGTTTACAGACACTTAGGTTGGAGTCATTAAAACTAGTTTACAGACACTTAGGTTGGAGTCATTAAAACTAGTTTACAGACACTTAGGTTGGAGTCATTAAAACTAGTTTACAGACACTTAGGTTGGAGTCATTAAAACTAGTTTACAGACACTTAGGTTGGAGTCATTAGAACTAGTTTACAGACACTTAGGTTGGAGTCATTAAAACTAGTTTACAGACACTTAGGTTGGAGTCATTAAAACTAGTTTACAGACACTTAGGTTGGAGTCATTAAAACTAGTTTACAGACACTTAGGTTGGAGTCATTAAAACTAGTTTGCATACACTTAGGTTGGAGTCATTAAAACTAGTTTACATACACTTAGGTTGGAGTCATTAAAACTAGTTTACAGACACTTAGGTTGGAGTCATTAAAACTAGTTTACAGACACTTAGGTTGGAGTCATTAAAACTAGTTTACAGACACTTAGGTTGGAGTCATTAAAACTAGTTTACAGACACTTAGGTTGGAGTCATTAAAACTTGTTTTTCAACCACTCCACAAATTTATTGTTAACAAACTATAGTTTTGGCAAGTCTGTTAGGACATTACTTTTACAGACACTAGTGCATGACACAAGTAGTTTTTCCAACAATTGTTTACAGACAGATTATTTCACTTATAATTCACTGCATCACAATTCCAGTGGGTCAGAAGTTTACATACACTAAGTTGACTGTGGCTTAAGAAGCTTCTGATAGGCTAATTGACATAATTTGAGTCAATTGGAGGTGTCCCTGTACAAACAATAGTACGCAAGTGTAAACATCATGGGACCACGCAGCCGTCATACCGCCATAGTAAAACAAGTCCTATATCGACATAACCTGAAAGGCCACTCAGCAAGGAAGAAGCCACTGCTCCAAACCGCCATAAAAAGCCAGACTACGGTTTGCAACTGCACATGGGGACAAAGATCTACTTTTAGAGACATGTCCTCTGGTCTGATGAAACAAAAGAGAACTGTTTGGTCATAATGACCATCGTTATGTTTGGAGGAAAAAGGGGAGGCTTGCATGCTGAAGAACACCATCCCAAACGTGAAGCACGGGGGTTGGCAGCATCATGTTGTGGGGGTTTACAGACAGGAGGGACTGGAGCACTTAAAAATAGATGGCATCATGAGGTAAGAAAATGAGGTGGATATATTGTAGCAACATCTCAAGACAACAGTCAGGAAGTTAAAGCTTAGTTGCAAATGGGTCTTCCAAATGGACAATGACCCCAAGCATACTTCCAAAGTTGTGGCAAAATGGCTTAAGGACAACAAAGTCAAGGTATATGAGTGGCCATCACAAAGCCCTGACCTCAATCCTATAGAAAATGTGTGGGCAGAACTGAAAAAGTGTGTGCGAGCAAGGAGGCCTACAAACCTGACTCGGTTACACCAGCTCTGTCAGGAGGAATGGGCCAAAATTCACCAACTTATTGTGGGAAGCTTGTGGAAGGCTACCTGAAACGTTTGACCCAAGTTAGACAATTTAAAGGCAATTCTGCCAAATACTAATTGAGCGTATGTAAACTTCTGACCCCCTGGGAATGTGATGAAAGAAATAAAAGCTGAAATAAATCATTCTCTCTACTATTATTCTGACATTTCACATTCTTAAAATAAAGTGGTGATACTAACTGACCTAAAACAGGGAACATTTACTAGGATTAAATGTCAGAAATTGTGAAAAACTTGAGTTTAAATGTATTTGGCTAAGGTGTATTAAACTTCTGACTTCAACTGTAGATTCCTTGCTTGTTCTCCAACTGATCTCATGTCCTTTCTGTGAGCTCCGTTGTTGTTGACCATTCTAATGTTAAACAGTCACAGTAAGGTACATATTGTTGCTCAGAAATTATTTGATATTGGGATAAACGGCTACATTGGAGCTTTAAAACTGCAATATTTTCTCTGCGCCCCATTGCAAAATATTGCATAAAATTGAGTCAATAACAATAGCATTTAGCCTGCAAGGTGTGTGGGCCCCCAACCAAATCTGCCTTACGGACCCCAAAAGGCTAGGGCCGGCCCTGTGTGTTATAACTGGTCCACACAGCGCCTCCACATCAGAACCATGGTCCACACAGCCCCTCCACATCAGAACCATGGTCCATACAGCCCTCCAGTCATCAGAACCATGGTCCACACAGCCCCTCCACATCAGAACTATGGTCCACACAGCCTGTACATATCAGAACCATGGTCCACACAGCCCGTCTATATCAGAACCATGGTAGAAAAAGAGCTGTAGAGCAGAACCCTGGGAAAATAAAGAGCTGTAGAGCAGAACCCTGGGAGAATAATGAGCTGAACCTGGGAGAATAAAGAGCTGAACCCTGGGAGAATAAAGTGCTGTTTAGCAGAACCCTGGGAGAATAAAGAGCTGAACCCTGAGAGAATAAAGAGCTGAACCCTGGGAGAATAAAGAGCTGTAGAGCTGAACCCTGGGAGAATAAAGAGCTGAACCCTGGGAGAATAAAGAGCTGAACCCTGGGAGAATAAAGAGCTGAACCCTGGGAGAATAAAGAGCTGTACCCTGGGAGAATAAAGAGCTGAACCCTGGGAGAATAAAGAGCTGTTTACAGAACCCTGGGAGAATAAAGAGCTGTAGAGCAGAACCCTGGGAGAATAAAGAGCTGAACCCTGGGAGAATAAAGAGCTGAACCCTGGGAGAATAAAGAGCTGAACAGACCTGGGAGAATTAAAACTGTTTAGCAGAACCCTGGGAGAATAAAGAGCATTAACCCTGGGAGAATAAAGAGCTGAACCCTGGGAGAATAAAGAGCTGTAGAGCAGAACCCTAAAACTAAAATGCAGACCCTGTCTGACTATGTGGGCTGTTAGTCTCTATGTCCTGATGCTGACCCTGTCTGACTATGTGGGCTGTTAGTCTTCTATGTCCTGATACAGACCCTGTCTGACTATGTGGGCTGTTAGTCTCTCTATGTCCTGATGCAGACCCTGTTTGACTATGTGGGCTGTTAGTCTCTATGTCCTGATACAGACCCTGTCTGACTATGTGGGCTGTTGGGTCTTCTATGTCCTGATGAAGACCCTGTCTGACTATGTGGGCTGTTAGTCTCTCTATGTCCTGACAGACCCTGTCTGACTTGTGGGCTGTTAGTCTCTATGTCCTGATACAGACCCTGTCTGACTTGGGCTGTTAGTCTCTATGTCCTGATACAGACCCTGTCTGACTATGTGGGCTGTTAGTCTCTATGTCCTGATTACAGACCCTAGTCTGACTATGTGGGCTGTTAGTCTTCTATGTCCTGGGATGCAGACCCTTATCTGACTATGTGGGCTGTTAGTCTCTATGTCCTGATGCAGACCCTGTCAGTTTACTACCTTATAATTCCTGGGTGGGCTGTTAGTCTCTCTATGTCCTAAGACCCTTCTGACTATGTGGGCTGTTAGTCTCTATGTCCTGATTGACAGACCCTTTGACTCATGGGCTGTTAGTCTCCTATGTCAAACTGGATGCAGACCCTGTACAGACTGACTATGTGGGCTGTTAGTCTCTATGTCCTGATGCAGACCCTGCCTATGTCCTGTAAACTGTTAGTCTGTTAGTCTCTATGTCCTGATGCAGACCCTGTCTGACTATGTGGGCTGTTAGTCTCACTATGTCCTGATGCAGACCATGCCTGACTATGGGGCTGTTGCAGTCTCTATGTCCTGACAAAGACCCTGTCTGACTATGTGGGCTGTTAGTCTCTCTATGTCCTGATGCAGACCCTGTCTGACTATGTGGGCTGTTAGTCTCATGTCCTGATACAGACCCTGTCTGAAAATGTGGGCTGTTAGTCTTGCTGTGTCCTGATACAGACCCTGTCTGACTATGTGGGCTGTTAGTCTCTCTATGTCCTGATGCAGACCCTGTCTGACTATGTGGGCTGGTAGTCTCTTGTCCTGAAACAGACCCTGGCATCTGACTATGTGGGCTGTTAGTCTCTCTATGTCCTGATACAGACCCTGTCTGACTATGTGGGCTGTTAGTCTGCTCTGGGTCCTGGACAGACCCTGTCTGACTATGTGGGGCTGTTAGTCTCTCAATGTCCTGATGACAGACCCTGTCTGGTACTATGTGGGCTGTTAGTCTCTAAATCCTGATGCAGACCCTGTCTGACTATGTGGGGCTGTTGAGTCTCTCTGTGTCCTGATACAGACCCTGTCTGACTATGTGGGCTGTTAGTCTCTCTCTGTCCTGATGAAGACCCAAATACAGACCCTGTCTGACTTATGTGGGCTGTTAGTCTCTCTGTGTCCTGATACAGACCCAAGTCTGAATATGTGGGCTGTTAGTCTTCTATGTCCTGATACAGACCCTGTCTGACTGTGTGGGCTGAACTGAAACCCTACTATGTGGGCTGTTAGTCTCTATGTCCTGATACAGACCCTGTCTGACTATGTGGGCTGTTAGTCTCTCTATGTCCTGAAATGCAGACCCTGTCTGAATATGTGGGCTGTTAGTCTCTTATGTCCTGACAGACCACATTCTGACTATGTGGGCTGTTAGTCTCTCTGTCCTGATACAGACCCTGTCTGACTATGTGGGCTGTTAGTCTTGTGTCCTGATACAGAATGTATGACTAAGTGGGCTGTTATGTAAACCTGACTGTCTGACTATGTGGGCTGTTAGTCTCTCCATGTCCTGATGCAGACCCTGTCTGACTATGTGGGCTGTTAGACCATTCTATGTCCTAAACAGACCCTGTCTGACTATGTGGGCTGTTAGTCTCTATGTCCTGGGATACAGACCCTGTCTGACTATGTGGGCTGTTAATCTGCTCTATGTCCTGATGCAGACCCTGTCTGACTATGTGGGCTGTTAGTTCTATGTCCTGATACAGACCCTGTCTGAGGTACTATGTGGGCTGTTAGTCTCTATGTCCTGATACAGACCCTGTCTGACTATGTGCCTGATACAGCCCTGTTGAGTCTATAATGTCCTGATACAGACCCTGTCTGACTATGTGGGCTGTTAGTCCATGTCCTGATACAGACCCTGTCACATGTGGGCTGTTACTCTGTGTCCTGATACAGACCCCTCCCACTGAACCATGTGGGCTGTTAGTCTCAGAACTATGTCCTGACACAGCCCTGTCTGACTATGTGGGCTGTTAGTCTCTATGTCCTGACACAGACCCTGTCTGATATCTGTTAGTCTCTCTATGTCCTGATGAAGACCCTGTCTGACTAGGGCTGTTAGTCTCTAAAGTCCTGATGCAGACCCTGTCTGACTATGTGGGCTGTTAGTCTCTCTGTGAGATACAGACCCTGTCTGACTATGTGGGAGTTAGTCTCTATGTCCTGATACAGACCCTGTCTGACTAAAGGGCTGTTAGTCTCTATGTCCTGATACAGACCCTGTCTGACTATGTGGGCTGTTAGCTGAACCTATGTCCTGAATACAGACCCTGTCTGACTACCTGGGCTGTTAGTCTAAATGCCTGAACAGACCCTGGGAGAATAAAGGCTGAACCCTGGGAGAATAAAGAGCTGTACCCTGGGAGAATAAAGGCTGAACCCTATGTCCTGATAAAGAGCTGTCTGACAGAACCCTGGGAGAATAAAGAGTCTGAGACAGAACCCTGGGAGAATATGTGGGCTGAACTCCTATGTCCTGAATAAAGAGCTGAACCCTGGGAGCTGTAAGAGCTGTAGAGCAGAACCCTGGGAGAATAAAGGGCTGTTACCTGGGTCCTGAATAAAGACCTGAACCCTGGGAGAATGTGGGCTGTTAGTCTCTCTATGTCCTGAAATGCAGACCCTGTCTGACTATGTGGGCTGTTAGTCTCTGTGTCCTGATGCTGACCCTGTCTGACTATGTGGGCTGTTAGTCTCTCTATGTCCTGATACAGACCCTGTCTGACTATGAGGGCTGTTAGTCTCTATGTCCTGATGCAGACCCTGTCTGACTATGTGGGCTGTTAGTCTCTCTATGTCCTGATGCAGACCCTGTCTGACTATGTGGGCTGTTAGTCTCTATGTCCTGATACAGACCCTGTCTGACTATGTGGGCTGTTAGTCTCTCTATGTCCTGATACAGACCCTGTCTGACTATGTGGGCTGTTAGTCTCTATGTCCTGATACAGACCCTGTCTGACTATGTGGGCTGTTAGTCTCTCTGTGTCCTGATACAGACCCTGTCTGACTATGTGGGCTGTTAGTCTCTCTATGTCCTGATACAGACCCTGTCTGACTATGTGGGCTGTTAGTCTCTCTATGTCCTGATACAGACCCTGTCTGACTATGTGGGCTGTTAGTCTCTCTATGTCCTGATACAGACCCTGTCTGACTATGTGGGCTGTTAGTCTCTATGTCCTGATACAGACCCTGTCTGACTATGTGGGCTGTTAGTCTCTGTGTCCTGATACAGACCCTGTCTGACTACGTGGGCTGTTAGTCTCTCTATGTCCTGATGCAGACCCTGTCTGACTATGTGGGCTGTTAGTCTCTCTATGTCCTGATGCAGACCCTGTCTGACTATGTGGGCTGTTAGTCTCTCTATGTCCTGATACAGACCCTGTCTGACTATGTGGGCTGTTAGTCTCTCTATGTCCTGATGCAGACCCTGTCTGACTATGTGGGCTGTTAGTCTCTCTGTCCTGATGCAGACCCTGTCTGACTATGTGGGCTGTTAGTCTCTCTATGTCCTGATACAGACCCTGTCTGAATATGTGGGCTGTTAGTCTCTCTATGTCCTGATGAAGACCCTGTCTGACTATGTGGGCTGTTAGTCTCTCTATGTCCTGATGCAGACCCTGTCTGACTATGTGGGCTGTTAGTCTCTGTGTCCTGATGCAGACCCTGTCTGACTATGTGGGCTGTTAGTCTCTATGTCCTGATACAGACCCTGTCTGACTATGTGGGCTGTTAGTCTCTATGTCCTGATGCAGACCCTGTCTGACTATGTGGGCTGTTAGTCTCTCTGTGTCCTGATACAGACCCTGTCTGACTATGTGGGCTGTTAGTCTCTCTATGTCCTGATGCAGACCCTGTCTGACTATGTGGGCTGTTAGTCTCTCTATGTCCTGATACAGACCCTGTCTGAATATGTGGGCTGTTAGTCTCTCTATGTCCTGATACAGACCCTGTCTGAATATGTGGGCTGTTAGTCTCTCTATGTCCTGATGCAGACCCTGTCTGAATATGTGGGCTGTTAGTCTCTCTATGTCCTGATGCAGACCCTGTCTGACTATGAGGGCTGTTAGTCTCTCTATGTCCTGATGCAGACCCTGTCTGACTATGTGGGCTGTTAGTCTCTATGTCCTGATACTGACCCTGTCTGACTATGTGGGCTGTTAGTCTCTCTATGTCCTGATGCAGACCCTGTCTGACTATGTGGGCTGTTAGTCTCTCTATGTCCTGATACAGACCCTGTCTGACTATGTGGGCTGTTAGTCTCTCTATGTCCTGATGCAGACCCTGTCTGACTATGTGGGCTGTTAGTCTCTCTATGTCCTGATACAGACCCTGTCTGACTATGTGGGCTGTTAGTCTCTCTATGTCCTGATGCAGACCCTGTCTGACTATGTGGGCTGTTAGTCTCTATGTCCTGATACAGACCCTGTCTGAATATGTGGGCTGTTAGTCTCTATGTCCTGATACAGACCCTGTCTGACTATGTGGGCTGTTAGTCTCTCTATGTCCTGATACAGACCCTGTCTGACTATGTGGGCTGTTAGTCTCTCTATGTCCTGATACAGACCCTGTCTGACTATGTGGGCTGTTAGTCTCTATGTCCTGATACAGACCCTGTCTGACTATGTGGGCTGTTAGTCTCTATGTCCTGATACAGACCCTGTCTGACTATGTGGGCTGTTAGTCTCTCTATGTCCTGATACAGACCCTGTCTGACTATGTGGGCTGTTAGTCTCTCTATGTCCTGATGCAGACCCTGTCTGACTATGTGGGCTGTTAGTCTCTCTATGTCCTGATGCAGACCCTGTCTGACTATGTGGGCTGTTAGTCTCTCTATGTCCTGATACAGACCCTGTCTGACTATGTGGGCTGTTAGTCTCTATGTCCTGATACAGACCCTGTCTGACTATGTGGGCTGTTAGTCTCTCTATGTCCTGATGCAGACCCTGTCTGACTATGTGGGCTGTTAGTCTCTCTATGTCCTGATACAGACCCTGTCTGACTATGTGGGCTGTTAGTCTCTCTGTGTCCTGATACAGACCCTGTCTGACTATGTGGGCTGTTAGTCTCTCTATGTCCTGATGCAGACCCTGTCTGACTATGTGGGCTGTTAGTCTCTCTGTGTCCTGATACAGACCCTGTCTGAATATGTGGGCTGTTAGTCTCTCTATGTCCTGATACAGACCCTGTCTGACTATGTGGGCTGTTAGTCTCTCTATGTCCTGATACAGACCCTGTCTGACTATGTGGGCTGTTAGTCTCTCTATGTCCTGATGCAGACCCTGTCTGACTATGTGGGCTGTTAGTCTCTATGTCCTGATACAGACCCTGTCTGACTATGTGGGCTGTTAGTCTCTCTATGTCCTGATACAGACCCTGTCTGACTATGTGGGCTGTTAGTCTCTATGTCCTGATACTGACCCTGTCTGACTATGTGGGCTGTTAGTCTCTATGTCCTGATGCAGACCCTGTCTGACTATGTGGGCTGTTAGTCTCTATGTCCTGATGCAGACCCTGTCTGACTATGTGGGCTGTTAGTCTCTCTGTGTCCTGATACAGACCCTGTCTGACTATGTGGGCTGTTAGTCTCTCTATGTCCTGATACAGACCCTGTCTGACTATGAGGGCTGTTAGTCTCTATGTCCTGATACAGACCCTGTCTGACTATGAGGGCTGTTAGTCTCTATGTCCTGATGCAGACCCTGTCTGACTATGTGGGCTGTTAGTCTCTCTATGTCCTGATGCAGACCCTGTCTGACTATGGGGCTGTTAGTCTCTCTGTGTCCTGATACAGACCCTGTCTGAATATGTGGGCTGTTAGTCTCTATGTGTCCTGATGCAGACCCTGTCTGACTATGTGGGCTGTTAGTCTCTATGTCCTGATGCAGACCCTGTCTGACTATGAGGGCTGTTAGTCTCTCTGTGTCCTGATACAGACCCTGTCTGACTATGTGGGCTGTTAGTCTCTATGTCCTGATACAGACCCTGTCTGACTATGTGGGCTGTTAGTCTCTCTATGTCCTGATACAGACCCTGTCTGACTATGTGGGCTGTTAGTCTCTATGTCCTGATACAGACCCTGTCTGACTATGTGGGCTGTTAGTCTCTATGTCCTGATGCAGACCCTGTCTGACTATGAGGGCTGTTAGTCTCTCTATGTCCTGATACAGACCCTGTCTGACTATGAGGGCTGTTAGTCTCTATGTCCTGATACAGACCCTGTCTGACTATGAGGGCTGTTAGTCTCTATGTCCTGATACAGACCCTGTCTGACTATGAGGGCTGTTAGTCTCTATGTCCTGATACAGACCCTGTCTGACTATGAGGGCTGTTAGTCTCTATGTCCTGATACAGACCCTGTCTGACTATGAGGGCTGTTAGTCTCTCTGTGTCCTGATACAGACCCTGTCTGACTATGTGGGCTGTTAGTCTCTATGTCCTGATGCAGACCCTGTCTGACTATGTGGGCTGTTAGTCTCTCTATGTCCTGATACAGACCCTGTCTGACTATGAGGGCTGTTAGTCTCTCTATGTCCTGATACAGACCCTGTCTGACTATGAGGGCTGTTAGTCTCTATGTCCTGATACAGACCCTGTCTGACTATGAGGGCTGTTAGTCTCTATGTCCTGATACAGACCCTGTCTGACTATGAGGGCTGTTAGTCTCTCTATGTCCTGATACAGACCCTGTCTGACTATGAGGGCTGTTAGTCTCTATGTCCTGATGCAGACCCTGTCTGACTATGTGGGCTGTTAGTCTCTATGTCCTGATGCAGACCCTGTCTGACTATGTGGGCTGTTAGTCTCTCTATGTCCTGATACTGACCCTGTCTGACTATGTGGGCTGTTAGTCTCTATGTCCTGATGCAGACCCTGTCTGACTATGTGGGCTGTTAGTCTCTATGTCCTGATGCAGACCCTGTCTGACTATGTGGGCTGTTAGTCTCTCTGTGTCCTGATACAGACCCTGTCTGAATATGTGGGCTGTTAGTCTCTCTATGTCCTGATACAGACCCTGTCTGACTATGTCAGTCAACCCATGTTGTTGCTGATTATTGACAGTTTGTGTTTGTTCTACATTTCAGATCAACACCAATGGGTTCGTTGCCATGGCAGAGCCCAGTGCTGAGTCCACATACCTTGGTAAGATGCCCGCCGGGTTCGGCATGATCGCGGCCCTGCACGGTGACCTGGATACTGGTGACGGCGTGGGTAAGGTGTACTACCGTCAGGATGCCAGCCCAGCCACCCTGCGGCAGGCTGCAGAGCAGATTAACAGGGCTTTTCCAGAGGACGATGAGGTGAGAGAGAGAGATGGAACATTTGTTTTACTTTAACCAAGACATTGTACAACTGGCAATAAGCTGAATTGCGAGTACAATTTACATTGTAAAAATATTTCACTAAAACGCTAAACAAAATGCATACTGTTAGTCTAAGCACTGAATGAATTAAAGTAGCTGTTACTTGTGTTTACTAGGTGGGCCGGAACACGCGGTGGTCGTCACCTGGGTCGATGTGGCTTCAGGCAACACCATGACCACAGCAGAGGAGACGGACTGGAGAAACAGGTGAGATCAGAATTACCAGTCAATCAATCAATCAATCAAGTTAATGTATTAATGTGGAAAGAGAGGTTACAAAATGCTTTAGAGTAGCCCGACCTGGACCCCAAAGAGCAGGCAGAAGCAGTGAGTGACATTCTTGTGTCTGAATCTTAACAATGTAACCGTGTTGTAACTCTCTCTTGTAACCTCTCTTTCAACAGAGGAATAGCTTCCAGCTGGTGATAGCATCAGCTGAGACGACCTCTATGCCATCCTGCTCTACCCCAGGAAGGGGATGCAGTTTGCCTCCACAGCTGTAGGAGGCAGTAGTCAGGCCATGCAGGCGGGCTTCAGTAAAGGGCTGGTCAAGTACCTGGTGTTCAGCACCCGACAGGGACCGTACTACCGCATCACCACCGAGAGGAGACCTCTGTCAGGGCGCTAGCAGAGTAAGTACTGGTCTTTTTATTTCAAAAATAACAGGGCAGACATATTGAGACCTACAGTGGCTTTCAAAAGTAATCACCCCTCTTGGCATTTTTTCCTATTTTGTTGCCTTACAACCTGGAATTAAAATGGATTTTTGGGGGGTTGTATCATTTGATTTACACAACATGCCTACCACTTTGAAGATGCAAAATATTTTTCATTGTGAAACAAATAAGACAAAAAAAACCCAGAAAACTTAAGTGTACATAACTATCCCCCCCACCAATGTCAAGACTTTGTAGAGCCACCTTTTGTAGCAATTACAGCTGCAAGTCTCTTGGGGTAATATCTCTATAAGCTTGGCACATCTAACCACTGGGATTTCTGCCCATTCTTCAAGTCAAAACTGATCCAGCTCTTTCAAGTTGGATGGGTTCCACTGGTGTACAGAAATGTTAAGTCATACCACAGATTCTCAATTGGATTGAGGTCTGACTAGGCCATTCAAGACATTTAAATGTTTACCCTTAAAGCACTCAAGTGTTGCTTTAGCAGTATGCTTAGGGTCATTGTCCTGCTGGAAGGTGAACCTCCGTCCCAGTCTCAAATCTCTGGAAGACAAACAGGTTTCCCTCAAGAATTTCCCTGTACTTAGTGCCATCCAAAATTCCTCCAATTCTGACCAGTTTCCCAGTCCCTGCCAATGAAAACATCCCCACAGCATGATGCTGCCACCACAATGCTTCACTGTGGGATGGTATTCCCGGGTGATGAGAGGTGTTGGTTTTGCACCAGACATAGCGTTTTCCTTGACGGACAAAAAGCTACATTTTAGTCTCATCTGACCAGAGTACCTTGTTCTATATATTTGGGTAGTCTCCCACATGCCTTTTGGTGAACACCAAACATGTTTACTTATTTTCTCTGGCCACTCTTCCATAAAGCCCAGCTCTGTGGAGTGTACGGCTTAAAGTGGTCCTACGGACAGATACTCCAATCTCCGCTGTGGAGCTTTGCAGCTCCTTCAGGGTTATCATTGGTCTCTTTGTTGCCTCTCTGATTAATGCCCTCCTTGCCTGGGCCGTAGGTTTTGGTGGGCGGCCCTCTCTTGGCAGGTTTGTTGTGGTGCCATATTCTTTCCATTTTCTTTATAATGGATGTAATGGTGCTTTGTGGGATGTTCAAAGTTTCTGATGGTTGTTTATAACCCAACCCTGATCTGTACGTCTCCACAACTTTGTCCCTGACCTGTTTGGAGAGCTCCTTGGTCTTCATGGTGCCGCTTGCTTGGTGGTGCCCCTTGCTTAGTGGTGTTGCAGACTCTGGGGCCTTTCAGAACAGGTGTATATATACTGAGATCGTGTGACAGATCATGTGACACTTAGAATGCACACAGGCAGACTTTATTTAACTAATTATGTGACTTCTGAAGGTAATTGGTTGCACCAGATCTTATTTAGGGGCTTCATAGCAAAGGGGGTGAATACATACAGTTAAAGTCGGAAGTTTACATACACCTCAGCCAAATATATTTAAACTCAGTTGTTCACAATTCCTGACATTTAATCCTAGGAAAAATTCCCTGTCTTAGGTCAGTTAAGATCACCACTTTATTTTAAGAATTTGAAAGAATCATTATAGATAGAATTGTTTATTTCAGCTTCTATTTCTTTCATCACAATTCCAAGTGGGTCAGAAGTTTACATACACTGAATTAGTATTTGGTAGCATTGCCTTTTAAATTGTTTAACTTGGGTCAAACGTTTTGGGTAGCCTTCCACAAGCTTCCCACAATAAGTTGGGTGAATTTTGGCCCATTCCTCCTGACAGAGCTGGTGTAACTGAGTCAGGTTTGTAACTCGCACACACCTTTTCAGTTCTGCCCACACATTTTCTATAGGATTGAGGTCAGGGCTTTGTGATGGCCACTCCAATACCTTGACTTTGTTGTTGTCCTTAAGCCATTTCGCTACAACTTTGAAAGTATGCTTGGGGTCATTGTTCATTTGGAAAACCCATTTGCAACCAAGCTTTGTTGCTTCAATATATCCACATACTTTTCCTCCCTCATGATGCCATCTATTTTGTGAAGTGCACCAGTCCCTCCTGCAGCAAAGCACTCCCACAACATGATGCTGCCACCTCCGTGCTTCACGGTTGGGATGGTGTTCTTCAGCTTGCAATCCTCCCCCTTTTTCCTCCAAACGGTCATTATGGCCAAATAGTTATATTTTTTGTTTCATCAGACCAGAGGACATTTCTCCAAAAAGTATGATCTTTGTCCCCATGTGCAGTTACAAATTCTGTCTTTTTTATGGCGGTTTCGAGCAGTGGCTTCTTCCTTGCTGAGTGGCCTTTCAGGTTATGTCGATATAGGACTCGTTTAACTGTGGATATAGATACTTTTGTACCTGTTTCCTCCAGCATCTTCACGAGGTCCTTTGCTGTTGTTCTGGGATTGATTTGCACTTTTCGCACCAACGTACGTTCATCTCTAGGAGACAGAACCTGTTTCCCACCTGAGTGGTGTAACAGCTGTGTGGTCCCATGGTGTTTATACTTGCATACTATTGTTTCTACAGATGAACGTGGTACCTTCAGGCGTTTGAAAGTTTCTCCCAAGGATGAACCAGACTTGTGGAGGTCTATAATTTTTTTCTGAGGTCTTGGCCAATTTCTTTGATTTTCCCATGATGTCAAGCAAAGAGTCACTGAGGTTGAAGGTAGACCTTGAAATACTCCCACATGTACTGCTCCAATCGACTCAAATTGTGTCAATTAGCCTATCAGAAGCTTCTAAAGCATGACACCCTTTTCTGAAATTTTCCAAGCTGTTTAAAGGCACAGTCAACTTAGTGTATGTAAACTTCTGACCCACTGGAATTGTGATACAGTGAATTATAAATGAAATAATCTGTCTGTAAACAATTGTTGGAAAAACTACTTGTGTCATGCACAAATTAGATGTCCTAACTGACTTGCCAGCGCGCACCAGTTTGTGTCAAGAACTGCAACGCTGCTGGGTTTTTCACAGTTTCCGTGTGTATCAAGAATGGTCCACCACCCAAAGGACATCCAGCCAACTGGATACGACTGTCTGAAATATTGGAGTCAACATGAGCCAGCATGCCCCAACGAATAGAGGCTGCGTGTGCAACTCAATATTAGGAAGGGGTCCTTAAGGTTTTATACACTCAGCATATACAGTATATATATATATATATATATATATATATATATATATATATATATATATATATATATATATATATACACACATTAAAAATACAAAAACACAGTCATGGTAAGTACAAATAAAACATCACATATCACCCAGAAAACATTCCTCCACAAATAGTCAATACTTTAAATCGGCAGAACATCAAGATGAAATGTATTTATCATTTTGTTCCAGCAATACGGTGCTTTAAAACTAAAGCAGATTTGCCGGTGGAGACCCTAGGACCCCCAAGAGTTAACCAATCCTGTGAACAGGTTAGGAACCCCAAGAGTTAACCAATCCTGTGAACGGGTTAGGAACCCCAGAGTTAACCAATCCTGTCAATGGGTTAGGAACCCCAAGAGTTAACCAATCCTGTGAACAGGTTAGGAACCCCAAGAGTTAACCAATCCTGTGAACAGGTTAGGAACCCCAAGAGTTAACCAATCCTGTGAACAGGTTAGGAACCCCAGAGTTAACCAATCCTGTGAACAGGTTAGGAACCCCAAGAGTTAACCAATCTGTGAACAGGTTAGGAACCCCAAGAGTTAACCAATCCTGTGAACAGGGTAGGAACCCCCAAGAGTTAACCAATCCTGTGAACAGGTTAGGAACCCCAGAGTTAACCAATCCTGTGAACAGGTTAGGAACCCCAAGAGTTAACCAATCCTGTGAACAGGTTAGGCAACTCAGGTGTCTATACCTCAACAGCAAAGTTAGATAAGACGGAAGCTTATGAAGTTGGGCCTTGTAAACAGAAAGGAAGCAATGTAGGGGTCTTTAGAAGTCCAGCCAACTCTTTGATACAGTATGCAGTGATGAGTACAAAAACGGCTGTAACAAAACAAAGAGCATTATGGTAGATGGCATCCAAAGGTTTGAGAGTTTTCATAATCAACAACAGATTAAAAGGTTGACTGAATAATCTGCTTCCTACTGATTAGAGAAAGTCACCATCTGTTTCTGTAGAAAAAAGCCAACTTTAAATCGTAGCTTCTTAACAAGATCATCTATATGTTTTATAAACATCAACATCAAATCCATATCAATCCAAATGCCTGAGTATTTATATGCAGGAACACGTTCGATCTAATAAGTGAACATGTAGTTCATCTGAAACATTCTAACGAGAGTCTAAAAAACAACATGTATTTAGTTTTGCCATTATTTAGCACAAGTTTTAAATCAGCAAGGGATTCCTGCGTAGCTAAATATTTTGACACAACCTGATCAACAGTCAGGGCAATAGCATACATCGTAGTATCATCTGCATATACTAGACAAATATTTAAAAGATTGGACCAATAGTGTCTATGTAAATAGTGAAGAGAACAGGTCCCAACATCGACCCCTGTGGTACACCTTTATGTACTTCTCGACATTCAGACTTAACCCCATTAATCACAATGGCCTGAGTTCCGTCACTGAGATGAATCATGAAACATGCATCAGAGCTCAGGCCCATCGAGGACAACTTATTCAATAAAATAGCATTATCAACAGTATCAAAAGCTTTTGACAGGTCCACAAACAAAGCAGCACATTTCATTTTAGTGCCTAAAGCATTGACAAGATCATTAACTACTGGAGTGTTTACTGTAGTAGTGATATGTCCCAGGACTAAACCCTGATTGGATGTCCAGGTCTAAACCCTGATTGGATGTCCAGGCCCTAAACCCTGATTGCATGTCCAGGCCTAAACCCTGATTGGATGTCCAGGCCTAAACCCGATTGGATGTCCAGGCCTAAACCCTGATTGGATATCCAGGACTAAACCCCTGATTGGATGTCCAGGTCTAAACCCTGATTGGATGTCCAGGCCTAAACTCTGGATTGGATATCCAGGACTAAACCTGATTGACGTCCAGGCCTAAACCCCAGATTGATGTCCAGGTCTAAACTCTGGGATTGGATATCCAGTACTAAACCCTGATTGGTTTACATTCAAAATACATTTCTCAGATAAAAAGAGCAAAGTTGTACATTTACCAATGATTCTAGTCTTACCTAGACCAGGAAGCCTTGAAATGGGGGCGATAATGATTACGATCACTACTATCCCCCTTATGGAGAGGCAGCACAAGAGATGGCTTCCATACAATGTTAAATACAAATGGTGGGTTATTGAGCCAACAACTTAGCACAAGGCTCTTGCAGAGTATGTTGTGATGCCTTGTCACTGAAGAAACTAGGTATACTGGTCCTAGATCTGTTTGTGCTGTCTTTCCAACTCTTGTGGTCCAACCGGGGAACAGTGGGTTAACTGCCTTGTTCAGGGGCAGAACAACAGAGTTTTACCTGGTCAGCTCAGGGATTCAATCTTGCAACTTTCTGGTTACTAATGCATCACTCTAACAACTAGGCTACCTGCTGCCCCACTTTGTTCCACCAATGTCTGTGAGGGAGGTCATGTTTGGTTTCCCACAGAACTACAGAGATAATACTGCAGGATAAGGCCATTCCTTTTGGCAGTTCCTCTCGTGATCACTCCTCCTGCTTTATCCAGGGAGACCAACTCAGGTAAGCGAGGTGTGTGGGTGTACGAGATTGGGACTTCCCCTTACTTCACCAGCGTGGCCCCAGGAGAGGTGACAGACCTGCCCCCAGAGTCAAGGGTCTCAGAGGAGGCTACCTCAAAGAGGTATCCTGGAGGAGGACAACAAGTGACGTATCCTCCCTACGAACCGGAGGAGGAGGTGTATCGCAAGGAGCAGCCTCACCAGGGACCTCACCACGGGGGCCAGTTCACAGTCCACACGGTCCAGTACCAGCCTCAGGTGGTGGTAGTAGATGATGGAGACATCAATGTGGATGGTAGGTTCACATTGTATGGTAGCAAGGGAAAAATAACTTTACTTTGAATTCTAGAAATGTATTTTAAATTCTAGAACTTTCTTTTAAATTCTAGAACTGTGTTTTAAATTCTGAAACTTTTTAAAATGTAGAACGTCTTTATTCTAGATTATAATTATTTTTGAATTCTAAAACTTTGTTTGAAATGCAAGAACACTGCAACCAGGTCCTTTTAATGTTTGATGTGCTAACCTTACCATGACCCGACCAGGTCCTTCTGATGTTTGATGTGCTAACCTTACTGTCGTCTTCTCGTTTTACAGTGTTCTCCTACAACTCTGAGACATGTGCCAACAACAGAAATAAGTGTTCCACCTTCGCCGACTGTAAAGATTACGCCAGCGGTTACTGTTGTCACTGCCGGCCCGGCTACTACGGCAACGGAATACAGTGTGTGTCGGAGGGTAAGTCCCCAATTTTCATAACTCCATAGCTACTTATTTTTCTACTTTTCGAACCAAAACAAAATGTATCACTCAGCAAATGATCAAGTTGAATATCTATCATGTGCGTGTGGCAACGATCATGATTGTGGCAACTCATTGCTAGCTTGTCAATTAAATGTTAACTAGCCAGTCATTTCAGATAACGTTAGCTAGCTACAAAAATGACAAAGTCGACCTCGGTCTATCAGAAAACCGCGCACACAGAGCGACTTCTTCCTAGATATGTTGCTGTTTTGTCTAGGGAAGCCACAGTGGATACGTACATCTGTGACAATAGACAGTAATCTTCTTCTTTCTTCGTTTTATCAGGTAAGCCCTGAGAGGATGAACGGCAAGGTGAATGGCAGGTGTACGTGGGCAACTTCCGTCTCCCCGTCGAGTTCAACAGCAACGACCTGCACTCGTACGTGTAGCCAATGACGGGCGAGCATACGTGGGCCATCAGCACCATCCCTGCCAGGCTAGGCCTCCCTCCAGCCCCTGTCAGCCCTGGGAGCAGTCATCGGATGGGCCCTTCGCCCTGGAGCAGCCTGGATACAAGAACGGATTCAGCATCATCGGTGAACCACGTCTACCTTGGCGAATTGTCCTATAATGTTGTGCTCTGATTAATAAGGCTTTCAAACCTCCCTCGAGGGATCCCCAGACATTTCACATTTAACAACGTTGTTGTAATGAACTCACCTGATTCACAAGGGCTTCATGATTAGTTGACAAGCTGAAGGTCAGACTGTACATTACAATAAGAACTTCCTGGCCTTTACACAGTGTTCTTACTTGTCATTGTATTTCATATACAGGAAGTCTGGGGTTTCTAGTCTTGATGTGATTCACAGCTGCTGGGTTATGCTGCAGCTGCAATACCACTTAGTCAGGCCAGACACACACACGCACGCACGCACGCACGCACGCACGCACGCACGCACGCACGCACACACACACACACACACACACACACACACACACACACACACACACACACACACACACACACACCCAGGAAACGGCCAGCTGTCTTCTAGATATCTCCCACCACATTCTCCTCACATTACCTCAGAGCAGAGAGTGTTAGAGACGGAGGACAAGATGACCAATGTTTAGTCCAGGCCAGGCATGTTTGCCTTAACCCTGACCTCTCGCTGTGTGTGTGTGTGTTTGTGTGTGCGTGCGTGTGTCAGAACCCAGGACTCTCTGGAAAACGGTGGTAAATTGTTGCTGTTACTGAGTGGACTATGCTGGCAATGTAAATCAATGAAATAAAAATGTCTCCTCTCCAGGTGGTGAGTTTACGTGTCAGGCTGAGGTGACCTTCCTACCAGCCCAGGAGAAGTTGACCATCAAACAGGTGTTCAGTGGGATAGATGAGCATGATCACCTGGTGGTCAGTACCACTCTGGAGGGACGTGTCCCCGAAATCCTCAGAGGATCCACTGTCCAGATAGAACCCTACTCTGAGATCTACCAGTACAGCTCAAACCGTAAGTTATTTAACCTCTAACCCCTAACCCATAACCCCTAACCCCTCCAGTACAGCTCCAACCGTAAGTTCTTTAACCTCTAACCTCTAACCCCTAACCTCTAACCCTCCCAGTACAGCTCCAACCGTAAGTTCTTTAACCTCTAACCCATAACCTCTAACCCTAACCCCTCCCAATACAGCTCCAAAAAGGATTATAAACAGGATTCTAAAGGATTCTAACAGGCTCTAAAACATAGAAGTAGATATCTATTCATAGGTTTCACCTCCGTCACTCGGTCCCGTCTGCCATTGTTATGCACGCTCAAGCCGCCCTCTTCTCGGCGGTGCCATAGTGGTGCCCTACAGTGGTGATGAACTCAGTCATTCTGGACAGAGGCTAACTACTGTTTAGTCTAAATTACACTATAGTGCCTGGAAATACCAGTATATTGATAAAGTAATCAAATATTTAATAGGAAACTACTTTGCCAGCCGTATCATATTGTAAAAATAGACTTTAGACAGATGGCAATGTTGTCATTAGCTAGCAAAGTTCGTGAAAATGACTAGCAATGATAACGCCAGCTAGTTTAAAATCCGAGGGCCTCCCCTTAATTTTAGCTAGCTAGCTAACGTTATACTGCATCTACATTTACATTTACATTTAAGTGATTTAGCAGACGCTCTATCCAGAGCGACTTACAAATTGGTGCCTTATGACCTTTAGACATCCAGTGGATCTAAAGTCAATCTGGTGACATCACCTTAATCTTTAGCTAGCTAGCTAACATTATACTGCATCTAAAGTCAATCTGGTGACATCACCTTAATCTTAGCTAGCTAGCTAACATTATACTGCATCTAAAGTCAATCTGGTGACATCACCTTTGAATCTTAGCTAGCTAGCTAACATTATACTGCATCTAAAGTCAATCTGGTGACATCACCTTTAATCTCAGCTAGCTAGCTAACATTATACTGCATCTAAAGTCAATCTGGTAGACATCACCTTAATCTTAGCTAGCTAGCTAACATTATACTGCATCTAAAGTCAATCTATGACATCACCTTTAATCTTAGCTAGCTAGCTAACATTATACTGCATCTAAAGTCAATCTGGTGACATCACCTTAATCTTAGCTAGCTAGCTAACGTTATACTGCATCTAAAGTCAATCTGGTGACATCACCTTAATCTTAGCTAGCTAGCCAACATTATACTGCATCTAAAGTCAATCTGGTGACATCACCTTAATCTTAGCTAGCTAGCTAACATTATACTGCATCTAAAGTCAATCTGGTGACATCACCTTAATTTTAGCTAGCTAGCTAACATTATACTGCATCTAAAGTCAATCTGGTGACATCACCTTAATCTTAGCTAGCTAGCTAACGTTATACTGCATCTAAAGTCAATCTGGTGACATCACCTTAATCTTAGCTAGCTAGCTAACATTATACTGCATCTAAAGTCAATCTGGTGACATCACCTTAATCTTAGCTAGCTAGCTAACGTTATACTGCATCTAAAGTCAATCTGGTGACATCACACCTTAATCTTAGCTAGCTAGCTAACGTTATACTGCATCTAAAGTCAATCTGGTGACATCACCTTAATCTTAGCTAGCTAGCTAACGTTATACTGCATCTAAAGTCAATCTGGTGACATCACACCTAATCTTAGCTAGCTAGCTAACGTTATACTGCATCTAAAGTCAATCTGGTGACATCACAATTATGACGAAAAGTCTCCCTCCTGAATGTCATTGTATTTCCAAGCAGTTTTGATGAAATCTTCATCAGCGCTCGTTGACGATGTGTTGAGTAGAATGGCATTAGTCCAAAACTAACGTTCAAAACAATAATGTGAGGAAACATGCAACCCATGAATAGGCTCAGTGCTGTGTTTATGTTACTGTGTCTGTCCCATCAAGGATCATGTTGTGTGTCTCCTGATCTCAGCCTGGTGTCTCTTCCTCCTGTAGTGATCACGCCTCCTGATCTCAGCCTGCTGTCTCCTCCTCCTGTAGTGATCACATCTTCCTCTGAGTCTGGTGTCTCTCCTCCTGTAGTGATCACATCTTCCTCTGAGCCTGGTGTCTCTCTCCTCCTGTAGTGATCACATCTTCCTCTGAGTCTGGTGTCTCTCTCCTCCTGTAGTGATCACATCTTCCTCTGAGCCTGGTGTCTCTCTCCTCCTGTAGTGATCACGTCTTCCTCTGAGCCTGGTATCTCTCTCCTCCTGTAGTGATCACATCTTCCTCTGAGCCTGGTGTCTCCCTCCTCCTGTAGTGATCACATCTTCCTCTGAGCCTGGTGTCTCCCTCCTCCTGTAGTGATCACGTCTTCCTCTGAGCCTGGTGTCTCTCTCCTCCTGTAGTGATCACATCTTCCTCTGAGCCTGGTGTCTCCTCCTCCTGTAGTGATCACAACTTCCTCTGAGCCTGGTGTCTCTCCTCCTGTAGTGATCACGTCTTCCTCTGAGCCTGGTGTCTCTCTGCTCCTGTAGTGATCACATCTTCCTCTGAGCCTGGTGTCTCTCTCCTCCTGTAGTGATCACATCTTCCTCTCAGCCTGGTGTCTCTCTCCTCCTGTAGTGATCACGTCTCCTCTGAGCCTGGTGTCTCTCTCCTCCTGTAGTGATCACATCTTCCTCTGAGCCTGGTGTCTCTCTCCTCCTGTAGTGATCACATCTTCCTCTGAGCCTGGTGTCTCTCTCTCCTCCTGTAGTGATCACATCTTCCTCTGAGCCTGGTGTCTCTCCTCCTGTAGTGATCACATCTTCCTCTGAGCCTGGTGTCTCCCTCCTCCTGTAGTGATCACATCTTCCTCTGAGCCTGGTGTCTCTCCTCCTGTAGTGATCACGCCTTCCTCTGAGCCTGGTGTCTCTCTCCTCCTGTAGTGATCACATCTTCCTCTGAGCCTGGTGTCTCCTCCTCCTGTAGTGATCACATCTTCCTCTGAGCCTGGTCTCTCTCTCTCCTGTAGTGATCACGCTCTTCCTCTGAGCCTGGTGTCTCTCTCCTCCTGTAGTGATCACGCCTTCCTCTGAGCCTGGTATCTCTCCTCCTGTAGTGATCACATCTTCCTCTGAGCCTGGTGTCTCTTTCCTCCTGTAGTGATCACATCTTCCTCTGAGCCTGGTGTCTCCTCCTCCTGTAGTGATCACGTCTTCCTCTGAGCCTGGTGTCTCTTTCCTCCTGTAGTGATCACGCCTTCCTCTGAGTCTGGTGTCTCTCTCCTCCTGTAGTGATCACATCTTCCTCTGAGCCTGGTGTCCCTCCTCCTGTAGTGATCACGTCTTCCTCTGAGCCTGGTGTCTCTCTGTTCCTAGTGATCACATCTTCCTCTGAGCCTGGTGTCTCTCTCCTCCTGTAGTGATCACGTCTTCTCTGAGCCTGGTGTCTCTTTCTCCTCCTGTAGTGATCACATCTTCCTCTGAGCCTGGTGTCTCTCTCCTCCTGTAGTGATCACATCTTCCTCTGGATCTGGTGTCTCTCTCTCCTGTAGTGACCACGTCTTCCTCTGAGCCTGGTGTCTCTTTCCTCCTGTAGTGATCACGCCTTCCTCTGAGCCTGGTGTCTCTCTCTCCTGTAGTGATCACGCCTTCCTCTGAGCCTGGTGTCTCTCTCCTCCTGTAGTGATCACATCTTCCTCTGAGCCTGGTGTCTCTCTCCTCCTGTAGTGATCACATCTTCCTCTGAGCCTGGTGTCTCTCTCCTCCTGTAGTGATCACATCTTCCTCTGAGCCTGGTGTCTCTCCTCCTGTAGTGATCACATCTTCCTCTGAGCCTGGTGTCTCCTCCTCCTGTAGTGATCACATCTTCCTCTGAGCCTGGTGTCCTCCTCCTGTAGTGATCACATCTTCCTCTGAGCCTGGTGTCTCTCTCCTCCTGTAGTGATCACGTCTTCCTCTGAACCTGGTGTCTCTCTCTCCTGTAGTGATCACATCTTCCTCTGAGCCTGGTGTCTCTCCTCCTGTAGTGATCACGCCTTCCTCTGAACCTGGTGTCTCTCTCCTCCTGTAGTGATCACATCTTCCTCTGAGCCTGGTGTCTCCTCCTCCTGTAGTGATCACATCTTCCTCTGAGCCTGGTGTCTCCCTCCTCCTGTAGTGACCACGCCTCTTCCTCTGAGTATGGTGTCTCTCCTCCTGTAGTGATCACATCTTCCTCTGAGCCTGGTGTCTCTCTCCTCCTGTAGTGATCACGCCTTCCTCTACAAGGGACTACACTGTGAGTCTGGATGATGGCTCTGCTGAGACCAGGACTTACCAGTGGAGACAGACCATCACCTTCCAGAGCTGTCCAAATGACGAGGCTGCAAGGGCCGTATGCCCACAGGTACACACTAATCAATCAATCAATCAATCAATCAATCAATCAATCAATCAATCAATCATACGAGTAATCATACTAGTAACCAAATGCATCAATAAACAAATGCAAATGCATGTAACCGAATACATTAATACAGTATGTCTTTACAGATGCTGAGTGTGGACCAGGTGTTTGTGATGTACGACTCCAACAACGAGCTGATCCGATACGCCGAGCAACAAAATCGGGCGATGTCAACGGTGAGGTCACTTCCCGTCTGAGGTTATTGTTGTCTCTCTGATTGGTCTGATTTCCCTTCCTTCCTTCTTCCTGTTTAGACTGATGTAAATTCCTCCTCCCTAATTGATACGTCTCTTTCTGTTGGTCTTCTTTGTATTATTTGTAGATGGTTCAAGTAGTAGTCGCTTCCTGTTCCTGTTTGGAGACAGATCTTCCTAATCGAGAGCCTTCCAATTTTGTCGATGGTCTCTGGTAGTGCCAGTTTTGGAGTAGCAACAATCACCTACAATATAATATGAAACATTGTCTAAATGTGTGATAACCTAGTTCTTAACTACATTGATAATGGGATATTAAACCAGCACTTCCCAAACACGGTCCTAATCATATTTTGCCCTATCACTACACAGCTGATTTAAATAATCAATGTGCCCCCATTGGGGTCCCCAGGACCGAGTTTGGGAAACGCTGTATTAAACTGTACTGGCTGTGTTTCTGTCCAGGAGGCCAGCAGGAAGTGGAGAATGCTGTATTTAAACTGTACTGGCTGTGCTTCTGTCCAGGAGGCCAGCAGGAAGTGGAGAATGCTGTATTTAAACTGTATTATTGTGTTTCTGTCCAGGAGGCCAGCAGGAAGTGGCGAATGCTGTATTTAAACTGTACTGGCTGTGTTTCTGTCCAGGAGCCCAGCAGGAAGTGGCGAATGCTGTATTTAAACTGTACTGGCTGTGTTTCTGTCCAGGAGGCCAGCAGGAAGTGGCGAATGCTGTATTTAAACTGTACTGGCTGTGTTTCTGTCCAGGAGGCCAGCAGGAAGTGGCGAATGCTGTATTTAAACTGTACTGGCTGTGTTTCTGTCCAGGAGGCCAGCAGGAAGTGGAGAATGCTGTATTTAAACTGTACTGGCTGTGTTTCTGTCCAGGAGGCCAGCAGGAAGTGGAGAATGCTGTATTTAAACTGTACTGGCTGTGTTTCTGTCCAGGAGGCCAGCAGGAAGTGGAGAATGCTGTATTTAAACTGTACTGGCTGTGTTTCTGTCCAGGAGGCCAGCAGGAAGTGGAGAATGCTGTATTTAAACTGTACTGGCTGTGTTTCTGCCCAGGAGGCCAGCAGGAAGTGGAGAATGCTGTATTTAAACTGTACTGGCTGTGTTTCTGTCCAGAGCCCAGCAGGAAGTGGAGAATGCTGTATTTAAACTGTACTGGCTGTGTTTCTGTCCAGGAGGCCAGCAGGAAGTGGCGAATGCTGTATTTAAACTGTACTGGCTGTGTTTCTGTCCAGGAGGCCAGCAGGAAGTGGCGAATGCTGTATTTAAACTGTACTGGCTGTGTTTCTGTCCAGGAGGCCAGCAGGAAGTGGAGAATGCTGTATTTAAACTGTACTGGCTGTGTTTCTGTCCAGGAGGCCAGCAGGAAGTGGAGAATGCTGTATTTAAACTGTACTGGCTGTGTTTCTGTCCAGGAGGCCAGCAGGAAGTGGAGAATGCTGTATTTAAACTGTACTGGCTGTGTTTCTGTCCAGGAGGCCAGCAGGAAGTGGAGAATGCTGTATTTAAACTGTACTGGCTGTGTTTCTGCCCAGGAGGCCAGCAGGAAGTGGAGAATGCTGTATTTAAACTGTACTGGCTGTGTTTCTGTCCAGGAGGCCAGCAGGAAGTGGAGAATGCTGTATTTAAACTGTACTGGCTGTGTTTCTGTCCAGGAGGCCAGCAGGAAGTGGAGAATGCTGTATTTAAACTGTACTGGCTGTGTTTCTGTCCAGGAGGCCAGCAGGAAGTGGAGAATGCTGTATTTAAACTGTACTGGCTGTGTTTCTGTCCAGGAGGCCAGCAGGAAGTGGCGAATGCTGTAAAACTGTACTGGCTGTGCTTCTGTCCAGGAGGCCAGCAGGAAGAGGAGAATGCTGTATTTAAACTGTACTGGCTGTGTTTCTGTCCAGGAGGCCAGCAGGAAGTGGAGAATGCTGTATTTAAACTGTACTGGCTGTGTTTCTGTCCAGAGGCCAGCAGGAAGTGGAGAATGCTGTATTTAAACTGTACTGGCTGTGTTTCTGTCCAGGAGGCCAGCAGAAAGAGGAAGAATTCCTGTTTCACTGGGAGACACGGCTGCGACACCAACGCTGTCAGTAGATACCCAGGAACAGGAACACAGTTCACCTGCCAGTGTGCTGCTGGCTTCACTGGAGACGGGCGTGCTTGTTACGGTATGTTATGGAGATGTGACGGAACGTGCTGTCTGGAGTACTTCATAATACAGAGAGCTGATCAGAACAATCATATCATTAGTGCTGTGTTAGGTGTCTAAATGAAGCTCTAGTCAGTATCTTTGGTGGCTAAATGAAGCTCTACTGTCAGTATTCTTACTGTGCTGTACTAAATGAAGCTCTAGTCAGTATCTTTTGGTGTACTAAATGAAGCTCCAGTCAGTATCCTTTGGTGTCTAAATGAAGCTCTAGTCAGTATCTTTTGGTGGCTAAATGAAGCCTCTAGTCAGTATCTTTTGGTGTCTAAATGAAGCTCTAGTCAGTATCTTTTGGTGTCTAAATGAAGCTCCAGTCAGTATCTTTTGGTGTCTAAAATGAAGCTCTAGTCAGTATCTTTTGGTGTCTAAATGAAGCTCTAGTCAGTATCTTTTGGTGGCTAAATTACAGCCTAGTCAGTATATTTTGGTGGCTAAATGAAGCTCTAGTCAGTATCTTTTGGTGTCTAAATGAAGCTCAGGGAGTTCTTTTGGTGGCTAAATGAAGCTCTAGTCAGTATCTTTTGGTGGCTAAATGAAGCTCTAGTCAGTATCTTTTGGGATGGCTAAATGAAGCTCTAGTCAGTATCTTTTGGTGGCTAAATGAAGCTCTAGTCAGTATCTTTGGTGGCTAAATGAAGCACTAGTCAGTATCCTTTGGTGTCTAAATGAAGCTCTAGTCAGTATCTTTTGGTGTCTAAATGAAGCTCTAGTCAGTATCTTTTACAGTCCCTCTGGTGTCTAAATGAAGCTCTAGTCAGTATCTTTTTGGTGTCTAAATGAAGCTCTAGTCAGTATCTTTTGGTGGCTAAATGAAGCTCTAGTCAGTATCCTTTGCTGTCTAAATGAAGCTCTAGTCAGTATCTTTTGGTGTCTAAATGAAGCTCTAGTCTGTATCTGGTGTCTAAATGAAGCTCTAGTGAGTATTTTGCTGTCCAGAGAAAGGGAAAAACATCTAATGCTCCATTACATCTTACAGTGTCTTACAGTGTCCTCATTAACACTTACAGGTATGCTGTGCTCTGTACTGTGCTGTATTCTGTACTGTGCTGTACTCTGTACTGTGCTGTGCTCTGTACTGTGCTGTACTCTGTACTGTGCTGTACTCTGTACTGTGCTGTACTGTGCTGTGCTCTGTACTGTGCTGTACTCTGTACTGTGCTGTACTCTGTACTGTGCTGTACTCTGTACTGTACTCTGTACTGTGCTGTATTCTGATGTGCTCTGTACTATATTCTGTACTCTGTACTGCGTCCCTGTACTGTCCAGTACTGTCCTGTACTGTGCTGTATTCTGTACTGTGCTGTATTCTGTACTGTGCTGTACCTGTACTGTGCTGTAGTCCTCTGGATGTGAACTCTGTACTATTCTGTACTGCCAGAACACTGTGAACTGTACTCTGTACTGTGCTGTACTGTACTCTGATGTGAACTCTGTACTATATTCTGTACTGCGTTGTACTGTGGCCCTGGTTGAACTACATCCCTCCTGTCAAGAATCCTGTTCCTTCACTGTCTGACTCCCAGACCAAACACTCAATCATAGGTTGAACACTAGGGAACTACATCCCTCTGCTGTCCTAGAGCCAGTCCTCCCTTCATAACTTGGGGTTTCAGGGCTCATTTCAGAGTTCACAAACAGTCCTGATGTACAGGAAGGAACTAGTCCCTTCACAGAGAGAGGGGGTTTACATTTCTGCTTGGAGTTGGGTTAGGGAAATGTTTTTGTCTTTGGAGTTGGGAAAGTCTTTGGAACGGGATTGGGAGGCGGGAGGAACAGTTTTAGGATGACAGGAAAGGAAGTGCTCTCGGGCACACAGAGGTTAAAATGAGGACCCTACTCCCCTAGTCCACATAGACAGGAGTTCTTATTTTGTCTTGGGACAGGCTTGGGGAGGGGAGGGGTAGGAACAGTTTTGGGACGAGGGAAAAGGAAGTGCTCTTAGCCACAGAAAGTAAAGACAGGATGCTTGTCAGACACAGGAAAGATTGTATCTCTAAACACATTTAGCAATTAGGAAACCAGTCTGATTCAGTTACAGTCCATCCAATGAACTACAGTCCCTCTGCTGTCCAGAACACTAGTGAACTACAGTCCCTCTGCTGTCCAGAACACTAGTGAACTACAGTCCCTCTGCTGTCCAGAACACTAGTGAACTACAGTCCCTCTGCTGTCCAGAACACTAGTGAACTACAGTCCCTCTGCTGTCCAGAACACTAGTGAACTACAGTCCCTCTGCTGTCCAGAACACTAGTGAACTACAGTCCCTCTGCTGTCCAGAACACTAGTGAACTACAGTCCCTCTGCTGTCCAGAACACTAGTGAACTACAGTCCTCTGCTGTCCAGAACACTAGTGAACTACAGTCCCTCTGCTGTCCAGAACACTAGTGAACTACAGTCCCTCTGCTGTCCAGAACACTAGTGAACTACAGTCCTCTCTGCTGTCCAGAACACTAGTGAACTACAGTCCCTCTGCTGTCCAGAACACTAGTGAACTACAGTCCCTCTGCTGTCCAGAACACTAGTGAACTACAGTCCCTCTGCTGTCCAGAACACTAGTGAACTACAGTCCCTCTATCCAGAACACTAGTCCAGAACACTAGTGAACTACAGTCCCTCTGCTGTCCAGAACACTAGTGAACTACAGTCCCTCTGCTGTCCAGAACACTAGTGAACTACAGTCCCTCTGCTATCCAGAACACTCCTCTGCTAGTGAACTACAGTCCTCTGCTGTCCAGAACACTAGTGAACTACAGTCCCTCTGCTGTCCAGAACACTAGTGAACTACAGTCCCTCTGCTGTCCAGAACACTAGTGAACTACAGTCCCTCTGCTGTCCAGAACACTAGTGAACTACAGTCCCTCTGCTATCCAGAACACTAGTGAACTACAGTCCCTCTGCTGTCCAGAACACTAGTGAACTACAGTCCCCTCTGCTGTCCAGAACACTAGTGAACTACAGTCCCTCTGCTGTCCAGAACACTAGTGAACTACAGTCCCTCTGCTGTCCAGAACACTAGTGAACTACAGTCCCTCTGAACACTAGTCCAGAACACTAGTGAACTACAGTCCCTCTGCTGTCCAGAACACTAGTGAACTAGAACAGTCCCTCTGCTGTCCAGAACACTAGTGAACTACAGTCCCTCTGCTGTCCAGAACACTAGTGAACTACAGTCCTCTGCTGTCCAGAACACTAGTGAACTCCCTCTGCTGTCCAGAACACTAGTGAACTACAGTCCCTCTGCTGTCCAGAACACTAGTGAACTACAGTCCTCTGCTGTCCAGAACACTAGTGAACTACAGTCCCTCTGCTGTCCAGAACACTAGTGAACTACAGTCCCTCTGCTGTCCAGAACACTAGTGAACTACAGTCCCTCTGCTGTCCAGAACACTAGTGAACTACAGTCCCTCTGCTGTCCAGAACACTAGTGAACTACAGTCCTCTCTGCTGTCCAGAACACTAGTGAACTACAGTCCCTCTCAGGCAGTCCCTCTGCTGTCCAGAACACTAGTGAACTACAGTCCTCTGCTGTCCAGAACACCAGTGTCCTCTGCCAGAACACTAGTGAACTACAGTCCTCTGCTGTCCAACACTAGTGAACTACCCTCTGCTGTCCAGTGAACTCTGTTGTCCACAGTCCCTCTGCTGTCCAGAACACTAGTGAACTACAGTCCCTCTGCTGTCCAGAACACTAGTGAACTACAGTCCCTCTGCTGTCCAGAACACAGAACTACAGTCCCTCTGCTGTCCAGAACACTAGTGAACTACAGTCCTCTGCTGTCCAGAACACTAGTGAACTACAGTCCCTCTGCTGTCCAGAACACTAGTGAACTACAGTCCCTCTGCTGTCCAGAACACTAGTGAACTACAGTCCTCTGCTGTCCAGAACACTAGTGAACTACAGTCCTCTGCTGTCCAGAACACTAGTGAACTACAGTCCCTCTGCTGTCCAGAACACTAGTGAACTACAGTCCCTCTGTCCAGAACACTGTCCAGAGACACTAGTGAACTACAGTCCCTCTGCTGTCCAGAACACTAGTGAACTACAGTCCCTGCTGTCCAGAACACTGTCCAGAAGAACACTAGTGAACTACAGTCCCTCTGCTGTCCAGAACACTAGTGAACTACAGTCCCTCTGCTGTCCAGAACACTAGTGAACTACAGTCCTCTGCTGTCCAGAACACTAGTGAACTACAGTCCCTCTGCTGTCCAGATACTGTCCAGAACACTAGTGAACTACAGTCCCTCTGCTGTCCAGAACACTAGTGAACTACAGTCCTCTGTCCAGAACACTAGTGAACTACAGTCCCTCTGCTGTCCAGAACACTAGTGAACTACAGTCCCTCTGCTGTCCAGAACACTAGTGAACTACAGTCCCTCTGCTGTCCAGAACACTAGTGAACTACAGTCCCTCTGCTGTCCAGAACACTAGTGAACTACAGTCCTCTGTTACGTCCAGAACATCTAGTGAACTGTCCTCTGAACAGAACACTAGTGAACTACAGTCCCTCTGAACACTAGTGAACTACAGTCCCTCTGCTGTCCAGAACACTAGTGAACTACAGTCCCTCTGCTGTCCAGAACACTAGTGAACTACAGTCCCTCTGCTGTCCAGAACACTAGTGAACTACAGTCCCTCTGCTGTCCAGAACACTAGTGAACTACAGTCCTCTGCTGTCCAGAACACTAGTGAACTCCCTCTGCTGTCCAGAACACAGTCCCCCTCTGCTGTCCAGAACACTAGTGAACTACAGTCCTCTGCTGTCCAGAACACTAGTGAACTACAGTCCCTCTGCTGTCCAGAACACTAGTGAACTACAGTCCCTCTGCTGTCCAGAACACTAGTGAACTACAGTCCTCTGCTGTCCAGAACACTAGTGAACTACAGTCCTCTGCTGTCCAACTGTCCAGAACACTAGTGAACTACAGTCCCTCTGCTGTCCAGAACACTAGTGAACTACAGTCCTCTGCTGTCCAGAACACTAGTGAACTACAGTCCCTCTGCTGTCCAGAACACTAGTGAACTACAGTCCTCTGCTGTCCAGAACACTAGTGAACTACAGTCCTCTGAAGAACACTAGTGAACTACAGTCCCTCTGCTGTCCAGAACACTAGTGAACTACAGTCCTCTGCTGTCCAGAACACTAGTGAACTACAGTCCCTCTGCTGTCCAGAACACTAGTGAACTACAGTCCCTCTGCTGTCCAGAACACTAGTGAACTACAGTCCCTCTGCTGTCCAGAACACTAGTGAACTACAGTCCCTCTGCTGTCCAGAACACTAGTGAACTACAGTCCTCTGCTGTCCAGAACACTAGTGAACTACAGTCCCTCTGCTGTCCAGAACACTAGTGAACTACAGTCCCTCTGCTGTCCAGAACACTAGTGAACTACAGTCCCTCTGCTGTCCAGAACACTAGTGAACTACAGTCCTCTGCTGTCCAGAACACTAGTGAACTACAGTCCCTCTGCTGTCCAGAACACTAGTGAACTACAGTCCCTCTGCTGTCCAGAACACTAGTGAACTACAGTCCCTCTGCTGTCCAGAACACTAGTGAACTACAGTCCCTCTGCTGTCCAGAACACTAGTGAACTACAGTCCCTCTGCTGTCCAGAACACTAGTGAACTACAGTCCCTCTGCTGTCCAGAACACTAGTGAACTACAGTCCCTCTGCTGTCCAGAACACTAGTGAACTACAGTCCCTCTGCTGTCCAGAACACTAGTGAACTACAGTCCTCTGCTATCCAGAACACTCCCTCTGCTGTCCAGAACACTAGTGAACTACAGTCCCTCTGCTGTCCAGAACACTAGTGAACTACAGTCCTCTGCTGTCCAGAACACTAGTGAACTACAGTCCCTGCTGTCCAGAACACTAGTGAACTACAGTCCCTCTGCTGTCCAGAACACTAGTGAACTACAGTCCCTCTGCTGTCCAGAACACTAGTGAACTACACAGTCCCTCTGCTGTCCAGAACACTAGTGAACTACAGTCCCTCTGCTGTCCAGAACACTAGTGAACTACAGTCCCTCTGCTGTCCAGAACACTAGTGAACTACAGTCCCTCTGCTGTCCAGAACACTAGTGAACTACAGTCCCTCTGCTGTCCAGAACACTAGTGAACTACAGTCCCTCTGCTGTCCAGAACACTAGTGAACTACAGTCCTCTGTTGCTAGTGAACTCCCCTCTGCTGTCCAGAACACTAGTGAACTACAGTCCCTCTGCTGTCCAGAACACTAGTGAACTACAGTCCCTCTGCTGTCCAGAACACTAGTGAACTACAGTCCTCTGCTGTCCAGAACACTAGTGAACTACAGTCCCTGCTGAACACTGTCTACAGTCCCTCTGCTGTCCAGAACACTAGTGAACTACAGTCCCTCTGCTGTCCAGAACACTAGTGAACTACAGTCCCTCTGCTGTCCAGAACACTAGTGAACTACAGTCCCTCTGCTGTCCAGAACACTAGTGAACTACAGTCCCTCTGCTGTCCAGAACACTAGTGAACTACAGTCCCTCTGCTGTCCAGAACACTAGTGAACACTAGTGAACAGTCCCTCTGCTGTCCAGAACACTAGTGAACTACAGTCCCTCTGCTGTCCAGAACACTAGTGAACTACAGTCCCTCTGCTGTCCAGAACACTGTGAACTACAGTCCAGAACACTAGTGAACTACAGTCCCTCTGCTGTCCAGAACACTAGTGAACTACAGTCCCTCTGCTGTCCAGAACACTAGTGAACTACAGTCCCTCTGCTGTCCAGAACACTAGTGAACTACAGTCCTCTGCTGTCCAGAACACTAGTGAACTACAGTCCCTCTGCTGTCCAGAACACTAGTGAACTACAGTCCTCTCCTGTCCAGAACACTAGTGAACTACAGTCCCTCTGCTGTCCAGAACACTAGTGAACTACAGTCCCTCTGCTATCCAGAACACTAGTGAACTACAGTCCCTCTGCTGTCCAGAACACTAGTGAACTACAGTCCTCTGCTGTCCAGAACACTAGTGAACTACAGTCCCTCTGCTGTCCAGAACACTAGTGAACTACAGTCCCTCTGCTGTCCAGAACACTAGTGAACTACAGTCCCTGCTGTCCAGTCCAGTGAACTACAGTCCCTCTGCTGTCCAGAACACTAGAACTACAGTCCCTCTGCTGTCCAGAACACTAGTGAACTACAGTCTACAGTCCTCTGCTGTCCAGAACACTAGTGAACTACAGTCCCTCTGCTGTCCAGAACACTAGTGAACTACAGTCCCTCTGCTGTCCAGAACACTAGTGTCCCTCTGCTGTCCAGAACACTAGTGAACAGTCCCTCTGCTGTCCAGAACACCAGTGAACTACAGTCCTCTGCTGTCCAGAACACTAGTGAACTACAGTCCCTGCTATCCAGAACACTAGTGAACTACAGTCCTCTGCTGTCCAACACTAGTGAACTACAGTCCCTCTGCAGAACACTAGTGAACTACAGTCCCTCTGCTGTCCAACACTAGTGAACTACAGTCCCTCTGCTGTCCAGAACACTAGTGAACTACAGTCCTCTGCTGTCCAGAACACTAGTGAACTACAGTCCTCTGCTGTCCAGAACACTAGTGAACTACAGTCCCTCTGCTGTCCAGAACACTAGTGAACTACAGTCCCTCTGCTGTCCAGAACACTAGTGAACTACAGTCCTCTCTGCTGTCCAGAACACTAGTGAACTACAGTCCTCTGCTGTCCAGAACACTAGTGAACTCTGCTGTCCAGAACAGTCCAGTCCCTCTGCTGTCCAGAACACTAGTGAACTACAGTCCCTCTGCTATCCAGAACACTAGTGAACTACAGTCCCTCTGCTGTCCAGAACACTAGTGAACTACAGTCCCTCTGCTGTCCAGAACACTAGTGAACTACAGTCCCTCTGCTGAACACTAGTGAACCAGAAACACTAGTGAACTACAGTCCCTCTGCTGTCCAGAACACTAGTGAACTACAGTCCTCTGCTGTCCAGAACACTAGTGAACTACAGTCCCTCTGCTGTCCAGAACACTAGTGAACTACAGTCCTCTGCTGTCCAGAACACTAGTGAACTACAGTCCCTCTGCTGTCCAGAACACTAGTGAACTACAGTCCCTCTGCTGTCCAGAACACTAGTGAACTACAGTCCAGAACACTAGTGAAACTACAGTCCTCTGCTGTCCAGAACACTAGTGAACTACAGTCCTCTGCTGTCCAGAACACTAGTGAACTACAGTCCTCTGCTGTCCAGAACACTAGTGAACTACAGTCCCTCTGCTGTCCAGAACACTAGTGAACTACAGTCCCTCTGCTGTCCAGAACACCAGTGAACTACAGTCCCTCTGTCCAGAACACTGTACAGTCCTCTGATACTGTCCAGAACACTAGTGAACTACAGTCCCTCTGCTGTCCAGAACACTAGTGAACTACAGTCCCTCTGCTGTCCAGAACACTAGTGAACTACAGTCCCTCTGCTGTCCAGAACACTAGTGAACTACAGTCCTCTGTCCAGAACACTGTGAACTACAGTCCAGAACACTAGTGAACTACAGTCCCTCTGCTGTCCAGAACACTAGTGAACTACAGTCCCTCTGCTGTCCAGAACACTAGTGAACTACAGTCCCTCTGCTGTCCAGAACACTAGTGAACTACAGTCCAGAACTCTGCTGTCCAGAACACTAGTGAACTACAGTCCCTCTGCTGTCCAGAACACTAGTAACCAGTCCCTCTGCTGTCCAGAACACTAGTGAACTACAGTCCTCTGCTGTCCAGTGAACACTAGAACACTAGTGAACTACAGTCCTCTGCTGTCCAGAACACTAGTGAACTACAGTCCCTCTGCTATCCAGAACACTAGTGAACTACAGTCCCTCTGCTGTCCAGAACACTAGTGAACTACAGTCCCTCTGCTGTCCAGAACACTAGTGAACTACAGTCCCTCTGCTGTCCAGAACACTAGTGAACTACAGTCCCTCTGCTGTCCAGAACACTAGTGAACTACAGTCCCTCTGCTGTCCAGAACACTAGTGAACTACAGTCCCTCTGTCCAGAACACTAGTGAACCAGAAACACTAGTGAACTACAGTCCCTCTGCTGTCCAGAACACTAGTGAACTACAGTCCCTCTGCTGTCCAGAACACTAGTGAACTACAGTCCCTCTGCTGTCCAGAACACTAGTGAACTACAGTCCCTCTGCTATCCAGAACACTAGTGAACTACAGTCCCTCTGTTATCCAGAACACCAGTGAACTACAGTCCCTCTGCTTTCCAGATACTGTCCAGAACACTAGTGAACTACAGTCCCTCTGCTTTCCAGATACTGTCCAGAACACTAGTGAACTACAGTCCCTCTGCTGTCCAGATACTGTCCAGAACACCAGTGAACTACAGTCCTCTGCTGTCCAGATACTGTCCAGAACACCAGTGAACTACAGTCCTCTGCTATCCAGAACACCAGTGAACTACAGTCCCTCTGCTGTCCAGAACACTAGTGAACTACAGTCCCTCTGCTATCCAGATACTGTCCAGAACACTAGTGAACTACAGTCCTCTGCTATCAGATACTGTCCAGAACACCAGTGAACTACAGTCCTCTGCTATCCAGATACTGTCCAGAACACCAGTGAACTACAGTCCCTCTGCTATCCAGATACTGTCCAGAACACTAGTGAACTACAGTCCCTCTGCTATCCAGATACTGTCCAGAACACTAGTGAACTACAGTCCCTCTGCTATCCAGATACTGTCCAGAACACCAGTGAACTACAGTCCCTCTGCTATCCAGATACTGTCCAGAACACCAGTGAACTACAGTCCCTCTGCTATCCAGATACTGTCCAGAACACTAGTGAACTACAGTCCCTCTGCTATCCAGATACTGTCCAGAACACTAGTGAACTACAGTCCCTCTGCTATCAAGAACCCCAGTGAACTACAGTCCCTCTGCTATCCAGATACTGTCCAGAACACTAGTGAACTACAGTCCCTCTGCTGTCCAGATACTGTCCAGAACACTAGTGAACTACAGTCCCTCTGCTATCCAGATACTGTCCAGAACACTAGTGAACTACAGTCCTCTGCTATCCAGATACTGTCCAGAACACTAGTGAACTACAGTCCCTCTGCTATCCAGATACTGTCCAGAACACTAGTGAACTACAGTCCCTCTGCTATCCAGATACTGTCCAGAACACTAGTGAACTACAGTCCCTCTGCTATCCAGATACTGTCCAGAACACTAGTGAACTACAGTCCCTCTGCTATCCAGATACTGTCCAGAACACTAGTGAACTACAGTCCCTCTGCTATCCAGAACACTAGTGAACTACAGTCCTCTGCTGTCCAGAACACTAGTGAACTACAGTCCCTCTGCTGTCCAGAACACCAGTGAACTACAGTCCCTCTGCTATCAGATACTGTCCAGAACACTAGTGAACTACAGTCCCTCTGCTATCCAGAACACTAGTGAACTACAGTCCCTCTGCTATCCAGATACTGTCCAGAACACTAGTGAACTACAGTCCCTCTGCTATCCAGATACTGTCCAGAACACTAGTGAACTACAGTCCTCTGTTATCCAGATACTGTCCAGAACACCAGTGAACTACAGTCCCTCTGCTGTCCAGATACTGTCCAGAACACTAGTGAACTACAGTCCCTCTGCTATCCAGATACTGTCCAGAACACTAGTGAACTACAGTCCCTCTGCTATCCAGATACTGTCCAGAACACTAGTGAACTACAGTCCTCTGCTATCCAGATACTGTCCAGAACACTAGTGAACTACAGTCCTCTGCTATCCAGATACTGTCCAGAACACTAGTGAACTACAGTCCCTCTGCTATCCAGATACTGTCCAGAACACTAGTGAACTACAGTCCCTCTGCTATCCAGATACTGTCCAGAACACTAGTGAACTACAGTCCTCTGCTATCCAGATACTGTCCAGAACACTAGTGAACTACAGTCCCTCTGCTATCCAGATACTGTCCAGAACACTAGTGAACTACAGTCCTCTGCTATCCAGATACTGTCCAGAACACCAGTGAACTACAGTCCCTCTGCTATCCAGATACTGTCCAGAACACTAGTGAACTACAGTCCCTCTGCTATCCAGATACTGTCCAGAACACTAGTGAACTACAGTCCTCTGCTATCCAGATACTGTCCAGAACACTAGTGAACTACAGTCCCTCTGCTATCCAGATACTGTCCAGAACACTAGTGAACTACAGTCCCTCTGCTATCCAGATACTGTCCAGAACACCAGTGAACTACAGTCCCTCTGCTATCCAGATACTGTCCAGAACACTAGTGAACTACAGTCCCTCTGCTATCCAGATACTGTCCAGAACACTAGTGAACTACAGTCCCTCTGCTATCCAGATACTGTCCAGAACACCAGTGAACTACAGTCCCTCTGCTGTCCAGATACTGTCCAGAACACTAGTGAACTACAGTCCCTCTGCTATCCAGATACTGTCCAGAACACTAGTGAACTACAGTCCCTCTGCTATCCAGAACACCAGTGAACTACAGTCCCTCTGCTATCCAGATACTGTCCAGAACACCAGTGAACTACAGTCCCTCTGCTATCCAGAACACCAGTGAACTACAGTCCCTCTGCTATCCAGATACTGTCCAGAACACTAGTGAACTACAGTCCCTCTGCTATCCAGATACTGTCCAGAACACCAGTGAACTACAGTCCCTCTGCTATCCAGAACACCAGTGAACTACAGTCCCTCTGCTATCCAGATACTGTCCAGAACACTAGTGAACTACAGTCCCTCTGCTATCCAGATACTGTCCAGAACACCAGTGAACTACAGTCCCTCTGCTATCCAGAACACCAGTGAACTACAGTCCCTCTGCTATCCAGATACTGTCCAGAACACTAGTGAACTACAGTCCCTCTGCTATCCAGATACTGTCCAGAACACTAGTGAACTACAGTCCCTCTGCTATCCAGAACACCAGTGAACTACAGTCCCTCTGCTATCCAGATACTGTCCAGAACACTAGTGAACTACAGTCCCTCTGTTATCCAGAACACTAGTGAACTACAGTCCCTCTGCTGTCCAGAACACTAGTGAACTACAGTCCCTCTGCTATCCAGATACTGTCCAGAACACTAGTGAACTACAGTCCCTCTGCTATCCAGATACTGTCCAGAACACTAGTGAACTACAGTCCTCTGCTATCCAGAACACTAGTGAACTACAGTCCCTCTGCTATCCAGATACTGTCCAGAACACTAGTGAACTACAGTCCCTCTGCTATCCAGAACACTAGTGAACTACAGTCCCTCTGCTATCCAGATACTGTCCAGAACACTAGTGAACTACAGTCCCTCTGCTGTCCAGAACACTAGTGAACTACAGTCCCTCTGCTATCCAGATACTGTCCAGAACACTAGTGAACTACAGTCCCTCTGCTATCCAGATACTGTCCAGAACACTAGTGAACTACAGTCCCTCTGCTATCCAGAACACTAGTGAACTACAGTCCCTCTGCTATCCAGATACTGTCCAGAACACTAGTGAACTACAGTCCCTCTGCTGTCCAGATACTGTCCAGAACACTAGTGAACTACAGTCCCTCTGCTATCCAGATACTGTCCAGAACACTAGTGAACTACAGTCCCTCTGCTGTCCAGATACTGTCCAGAACACCAGTGAACTACAGTCACAACATATTGGATTGTACCCACTGGTCTAATATGTTCCTAAATATTTTGCTCTGCGTCTTGGGAGTTTGGTTTGGTAGCCGCTAAAAGATAATTCCCAGATAATACATTGAACGAGGTTCATTGTCATGTTTACAGGTAATAACTTGCTATTATAGTTATTATAGTTATTATAGTTGTTATAGTTGTTATAGTTATTATAGTTATTATAGTTATTATAGTTGTTATAGTTATTATAGTTATTATAGTTATTATAGTTGTTATAATAGTTATTATTATGGTTATTATTATGGTTATTATAGTTGTGATAGTCGTTATAGTTATTATAGTTATTATAGTTATTATAGTTGTTATAGTTATTATAGTTGTTATAGTCGTTATAGTTATTATAGTTATTATAGTTGTTATAGTTATTATAGTTATTATAGTTGTTATAGTTATTATAGTTGTTATAGTTATTATAGTTGTTATAGTTGTTATAGTTATTATAGTTATTATAGTTATTATAGTTATTATAGTTATTATAGTTGTTATAATAGTTATTATAGTTGTTATAGTTATTATAGTTATTATAGTTGTTATAGTTGTTATAGTTATTATAGTTATTATAGTTGTTATAGTTATTATAGTTTATAGTTATTATAGTTATTATAGTTGTTATATTTATTATAGTTATTATAGTTATTATAGTTGTTATAGTTATTATAGTTGTTATAGTTATTGTAGTTATTATAGTTATTATTATAGTTATTATAGTTGTTATAGTTATTATAGTTGTTATAGTCATTATAGTTATTATAGTTATTATAGTTATTATAGTTATTATAGTTGTTATAGTTATTATAGTTATTATTATAGTTATTATAGTTGTTATAGTTATTATAGTTATTATAGTTATTATAGTTGTTATAGATTATAGTTATTATAGTTATTATAGTTGTTATAGTTATTATAGTTGTTATAGTTATTATAGTTGTTATAATAGTTATTATTACAGTTATTATAATTATTATAGTTATTATAGTTGTTATAGTTGTTATAGTTGTTATAATTATTATAGTTGTTATAGTTATTATAGTTATTACAGTTGTTATAGTTATTATAGTTATTATAGTTATTATAGTTGTTATAGTTGTTATAGTTGTTATAATTATTATAGTTGTTATAGTTATTATAGTTATTACAGTTGTTATAGTTATTATCATAGTTATCATAGTTGTTATAGTTATTATAGTTATTATAGTTGTTATAATTATTATAGTTATTATAGTTATTATAGTTGTTATAGTTATTATGGTTATTATAGTTGTTATAATTATTATAGTTATTATTACAGTTATTATAATTATTATAGTTATTATTATAGTTATTATAATTATTATAGTTATTATTATAGTTATTATAATTATTATAGTTATTATTATAGTTATTATAATTATTATAGTTATTATTTATAATTATTATAGTTGTTCTAGTTATTATAGTGATTATAGTTGTTATAGTTATTATAGTTGTTATAATAGTTATTATAATTATTATAGTTATTATTATAATTATTATAGTTGTTATAGTTATTATAGTTATTATAGTTGTTATAGTTATTATAGTTGTTATAATAGTTATTATAATTATTATAGTTATTATTATAGTTATTATTATAATTATTAGAGTTATTATTATAATTATTAGAATTATTATTATAATTATTATAGTTATTATAATTATTATAGTTATTATAGTTGTTATAGTTATTATAGTTGTTATAGTTATTATAGTTATTATAGTTATTATAGTTATTATAGTTGTTATAGTTATTATAGTTATTATAGTTGTTATAGTTGTTATAGTTATTATAGTTATTATAGTTGTTATAGTTATTATAGTTATTATTATAGTTATTATAGTTGTTATAGTTATTATAGTTATTATTATAGTTATTATAGTTATTATAGTTATTATAGTTATTATTATAGTTATTATAGTTATTATAGTTATTATTATAGTTATTATTATAGTTATTATAGTTATTATAGTTATTATTATAGTTATTATAGTTATTATAGTTATTATTATAGTTATTATAGTTGTTATAGTTATTATAGTTATTATAGTTATTATAGTTATTATTATAGTTATTATAGTTATTATCGTTATTATTATAGTTGTTATAGTTATTATAGTTGTTATAGTTATTATAGTTATTATTATAGTTATTATAGTTGTTATAGTTGTTATAGTTATTATAGTTATTATAGTTGTTATAGTTGTTATAGTTATTATAGTTATTATAGTTGTTATAGTTATTATAGTTATTATTATAGTTGTTACAGTTGTTGTAATTTGTAGTATAGTATAGTATCTGAAGGTCGACATACCGTCCTGTGTCACTTTTTACCATTCTTGATTAAAAACCTGTTCAGATCTGAACAGACTAACAGTCATTTTTCTGTTTCTGTTTGTCTCCATCTGTCCCTGTCAGACATTGTTTAGTGTAGATCCCTCAGATCTGAACAGTCATGTGTATCTTTCTGTTTATGTGTGTTTATGTCAATGCTTGGGTTTGTGTTTGTTCCTGTCAGATATTGATGAGTGTAGAGAGATCCCTCTGGCCTGTGGAGAACACTCAGTCTGCAACAACCAGCCCGGAACCTTCCGCTGTGAGTGCAATGATGGATACCAGTTCGCCAGTGACGGGCACACCTGCATAGGTACACTTTGTGTGCGTCTCCTTTTTCTCTCTCTGTTTCTTATTCTTGTTCTCACTCCTCTCCCCTCTCACTCTCTTTTCTTAAACTCTCTCTCTCTCTTCGCACTCTTTCTCTTAAACTCTCTGTCTCGCTTCTTCTTTAAACTCTCTGTCTCGCTTCTTTCTCTAAACTCTCTGTCTCGCTTCTTTCTCTTAAATTCTCTGTCTCGCTCTCTTTCTCCCAAACTCTCTGTCTCGCTCTCTTTCTCCCAAACTCTCTGTCTCGCTCTCTTTCTCTTAAATTCTCTCTGTCTCGCTCTCTTTCTCCCAAACTCTCTGTCTCGCTCCCTTTCTCCCAAACTCTCTCTGTCTCGCACTCTTTCTCCCAAACTCTCTCTGTCTCGCTCTCTTTCTCTTAAACTCTCTCTGTCTCGCTCTCTTTCTCTTAAATTCTCTCTGTCTCGCTCTCTTTCTCCCAAACTCTCTGTCTCGCACCCTTTCTCCCAAACTCTCTCTCTCGCACTCTTTCTCCCAAACTCTCTCTGTCTCGCTCTCTTTCTCTTAAACTCTCTCTGTCTCGCTCTCTTTCTCTTAAACTCTCTCTGTCTCGCTCTCTTTCTCCCAAACTCTCTCTCTCGCACTCTTTCTCCCAAACTCTCTCTGTCTCGCTCTCTTTCTCTTAAACTCTCTCTGTCTCGCTCTCTTTCTCTTAAACTCTCTCTGTCTCGCTCTCTTTCTCCCAAACTCTCTGTCTCGCACCCTTTCTCCCAAACTCTCTCTCTCGCACTCTTTCTCCCAAACTCTCTCTGTCTCGCTCTCTTTCTCTTAAACTCTCTCTGTCTCGTTCTCTTTCTCTTAAACTCTCTGTCTCGCTCTCTTTCTCTTAAACTCTCTCTGTCTCGCTCTCTTTCTCCCAAACTCTCTGTCTCGCACCCTTTCTCCCAAACTCTCTCTCTCGCACTCTTTCTCCCAAACTCTCTCTGTCTCGCTCTCTTTCTCTTAAACTCTCTCTGTCTCGTTCTCTTTCTCTTAAACTCTCTGTCTCGCTCTCTTTCTCTTAAACTCTCTCTGTCTCGCTCTCTTTCTCTTAAACTCTCTCTGTCTCGCTCTCTTTCTCTTAAACTCTCTCTGTCTCGTTCTCTTTCTCTTAAACTCTCTGTCTCGCTCTCTTTCTCCCAAACTCTCTGTCTCGCACCCTTTCTCCCAAACTCTCTCTCTCGCACTCTTTCTCCAAAACTCTCTCTCTCGCACTCTTTCTCCAAAACTCTCTCTGTCTCGCTCTCTTTCTCTTAAACTCTCTCTGTCTCGCTCTCTTTCTCCCAAATCTCTCTCTCTCTTTCCTCCCAAACTCTCTCTGTCTCCTTAAACTCTCTCTGTCTCGCTCTCTTTTCTCTTAAACTCTCTCTGTCTCGCTTCTCTTTCTCTTAAACTCTCTGTCTGTCTGTTCTCTCTCTTTGTCTCTTAAACTCTGTCTCGCTCTCTTTCTCTTAAACTCTCTCTGTCTCGCTCTCTTTCTCCCAAACTCTCTCTCTCGACTCTCTTCTCTCTTAAACTCTCTCTGTCTCGCTTCTTTCTCTTAAACTCTCTCTTCTCGCTTCTTTCTCCTAAACTCTCTGTCTCGCTTTCTTCTTTAAACTTTTCTCTGTCTCGCTTTCTTTCTTCTTAAACTCTCTCTGTCTCGCTTTCTCTTGAACTCTCTCTCTGTCTCCCAAACTTCTGTCTCTCTTTCTCTTAAACTCTCTGGTTCTGCCTTTCTCCCAAACTTTCTCTCGTGTCTCGCTCTCTTCTTTTAAACTCTCTCCTGTCTCGCTCTCTTAAACTGTCTGCACTCTTTCTCCCAAACTCTCTCTGTCTTAAGAGACTTCTTTCTCTTAAACTCTCTGTCTGGGCTCGTCTTTCTCCCCACTCTTTCTGTCTTAAGGGTTTCTTTCTCCCAACTCTTCTGTCTTTTTTCTCTTAAATCCCTTTGTCTCAGCTCTCTTAAACTCTCTCTGTCTCATGAACTTTGTTCTAAGACTTTTCTCCCAAACTCTGTCTCGGCTTTCTTTCTCTTAAACTCTCTCTGTCTCGTTCTCTTTCTCTAAACTCTCTGTCTTGCTTCTTTCTCCCAAACTCTCTGTCTCGACCCTTTCTCCCAAACTCTCTCTCCCTACTTGATTCTTTCTTCCAAAACTCTCTCTCTCGCACTCTTTCTTAAACTCTCTCTGTCTCGTTCTCTTTCTCTTAAACTCTCTCTGTCTCGCTCTCTTTCTCCCAACTCTCTTATGTCTTCTTTTTCCCAAACTCTTCTGTCTCGCTATGAAAACTATTGAGAACTCTCTTGTCTCGATGCTTGAACTCTCTATAGTACTGTTTCTCCCAAATCCTATTCGACATATATATGAAAAAATCCTTTCGAATCATATGTGATGGAATATGTTCTCTTAAACTCTCTGTCTCGCTCTCTTTCTCTTAAACTCTCTCTGTCTCGCTCTCTTTCTTTAAACTCTCTCTCTCTTTCGACTCTTTCTCTTAAACTCTCTGTCTCGCTCTTTTCTCTTAAACTCTCTCTGTCTCGCTCTCTTTCTCTTAAACTCTCTGTCTCTGCTCTCTTTCTCCCAAACTCTCTCTCTCTACGCACCCCCTTTCTCCCAGACTCTCTCTCTCGCACTCTTTCTCCAAAAACTCTCTCTGTCTCGCTCTCTCTTTCTTTAAACTCCTCTGATGTAGAAATCCCAAACTCCAGACAATAATGTGATGTAGACAAACTCTCTGTCTCGGAATAATTCTCCTAAACTCTGCAGACAACTAAAATCTTCTAAGAACTCTTCTGTCTAGCTCTCTCTGATCTTAAACTCTCTGTCTCAGACTCTGCTGTATATACTCCCAGACTCTCTCTGTCTCGATCTTTCTCTTAAACTCTCTCTGTCTCGCACTCTTTCTCCCAAACTCTCTCTGTCTCGCTCTCTTTCTCTTAAACTCTCTCTGTCTCGTTCTCTTTCTCTTAAACTCTCTGTCTCGCTCTCTTTCTCCCAAACTCTCTGTCTCGCACCCTTTCTCCCAAACTCTCTCTCTCGCACTCTTTCTCCAAAACTCTCTCTCTCGCACTCTTTCTCCAAAACTCTCTCTGTCTCGCTCTCTTTCTCTTAAACTCTCTCTGTCTCGTTCTCTTTCTCTTAAACTCTCTCTGTCTCGCTCTCTTTCTCCCAAACTCTCTCTCTCGCACTCTTTCTCCCAAACTCTCTCTGTCTTGCTCTCTTTCTCTTAAACTCTCTCTGTCTCGCTCTCTTTCTCCCAAACTCTCTGTCTCGCTCCCTTTTTCCCAAACTCTCTCTGTCTCGCACTCTTTCTCCCAAACTCTCTCTGTCTCGCTCTCTTTCTCTTAAACTCTCTCTGTCTCACTCTCTTTCTCTTAAACTCTCTCTGTCTCGCTCTCTTTCTCTTAAACTCTCTGTCTCGCTCTCTTTCTCCCAAACTCTCTCTGTCTCGTACTCTTCCACCCAAACTCTCTGTCTCGTTCTCTTTCTCCCAAACTCTCTCTGTCTCGCTCTCTTCCACCCAAACTCTCTGTCTCGTTCTCTTTCTCTTAAACTCTCTGTCTCGCTCTCTTTCTCCCAAACTCTCTCTGTCTCGCACCCTTTCTCCCAAACTCTCTCTGTCTCGCACTCTTTCTCTTAAACTCTCTCTGTCTCGCACTCTTTCTCCCAAACTCTCTCTGTCTCGCTCTCTTTCTCTTAAACTCTCTCTGTCTCGTTCTCTTTCTCTTAAACTCTCTGTCTCGCTCTCTTTTTCCCAAACTCTCTCTGTCTCGCACTCTTTTTCCCAAACTCTCTCTGTCTCGCTCTCTTTCTCTTAAACTCTCTCTGTCTCGTTCTTTCTCCCAAACTCTCTCTGTCTCATCTCTTTCTCTTAAACTCTCTCTGTCCGACCTTTCTCCCAAACTCTCTCTGTCTTTCTCCTAACTCTCTCTGTCTCAGCTTAACTTTTCTTAACTCTTCTGTCTTGGTTCTTTTTTTTTTAAACTCTGTCTCGCTCTCTTTCTCCCATAAACTCTTTCTTCTTTCTCCCTAAACTCTCTGACCTCTTTTCCAAACTCTTTCTGTTCCCAGGCTTTTCTTAACTCTTGTCTTAGGCTCTCCCCCAGGCTCTATGTCTCAATTTTCTCCCAACTCTTGTCTGGGCAGACTTTTCTCCCAACCCCTCTCTGTCTGTTTTCTTCTTTCTCCCAAACTCTTCTCTTAAACCCTGTCTCGCTTCTTTCTCCCCCTGTCTCGCTCTCTCTGTCCTACGGCTCCTTTCTCCCAACTCTCTCTGTCTCGCACTCTTTCTCCCAACTTGTCTCTTTTCTCCTAACTTGTCTCAGACTTTTCTCCCAACTCTCGACTTTTTCTCCCTCTCTCTGTCTGGCTTCTTTCAACTTCTGTTCAAGACTTCTTTCCTAAACTCTCTGTCTCGCTCTTCTTTTTCTCCTAAACTCTCTGTTCTGGCACCTTTCTTTCTAAGCTCTCTCTCTCGGCTCCTTTCTTCCCAAACTCTCTCTGTCTCGCACTTTTCTCCAAAACTCTCTGTCTCGCTCTCTTTCTCTTAAACTCTCTCTGTCTCGCTCTCTTTCTCCCAACTCTCTTGTCTCGCTCTTTTCTCCTAAACTCTCTTCTCTCCCTTTCTCCCAAACTCTCTCTTCGCACTCTTTCTCAACTCTCTCTGTCTCGTCTTTCTCTAAACTCTCTCGTCTCGCGTCTCTTTCCTCCCAAACTCTCTTCTGCTCTCTTTCTCCCAACTCTCCTGTCTCGCTCCTTCTCCCAAACTCTCTGTCTCGCCTCTTTCTCCCAAACT
>NW_026285480.1:0-1218 GCF_023373465.1 Oncorhynchus keta | reverse complement strand
AACGGTCTTATCACACATGCTTCCCGTCCGTGTAGGTTTGGGGGATGTTTAGGGTAAGTAGGTTTGGGGGATGTTTAGGGTAAGTAGTTTGCAGTTCCCACGAATAATTGTTAACTCTAGTGAGCCTCAGCTCATTTGACATTTTTTGTATTTTTTTTATACCTTTATTTAACTAGGCAAGTCAGTGAAGAACAAATTCATATTTTCAATGACAATCCACTGTTCCCCGGGAGGCTAACTGCCTGTTCAGGGGCAGGACGACAGATTTGTACCTTGGCAGCTCGGGGATTCGATCTTGCAACCTTTCGGTACATTGCACAGGTTTCCAATCAAAGCTCGCATCCACTACAAGATCATGGTGCCTACAGAGAAACAAAGGGAACAGACCCTCCCTACCTTCAGGTTATGGTCAAATCCTACATCCCAACCCGAGCGAAATTACTCAAATGTAAGTGTAAAAATGTACAAAACAACCATTGCTGTGCAGTCTGGAGTTTGGCAGGGATGTGCGATGTCAGAATTACAGAATAGATTGAACCTGCTTTTACCATGATTAACAGATTTCCCAATCTCCTCCTCCTCTTCTTCATCTTTAATGTTGACATTCAGCTCCAGTGTTTGACTGCAGTCTTCCAGCTTCACTGATGCCATCTCTGGATCCTGCAGTGCAAACTGGGCTCCACTGTCACAATCAGGACCCAGTGACTGTAGGTTTGGACTCAGTGTGGAAGGAGAGAGGAGGGCTGGGTTTGTCCTCACTGTTGATGTAGTAATAAAGAGAAACAGACACAAAGTTATTGTCTTGACAGTTCTGGAACTTTTTTTATTCTGTAAAATATGTTTTTTCCTGTTCAATTATCTAATTTCAATAGATCAGGTAGCTAAGCACAGACAACAAAAATTCATTCCCATTTGACACAAGGTGCACACTTTAAATTACACAACGTAAGTTGTGTTTGCACTCGATGTTTGCACTCACGAGACTCCCAGTTACACAATAAATGTTCCTTTTGTTCCATAAATATTATTTTTATATCCAAAATACCTCCATTTGTTTGGCACGTTATGTTCAGAAATCCACAGGCTCGAGCGGTCACGACATCGCAGACGAAAATTCCAAATAGTATCCGTAAAGTGAGTAGAAAGATGTCAAATGTTTTTTATAATCAATCCCCAGGTTGTTTTTACAATATATAATCGATAATATGTCAACCGGAA
>NW_026285479.1:0-17249 GCF_023373465.1 Oncorhynchus keta | reverse complement strand
GAAAACAGGCTGCCTAAGTGTGGTTCTCAATCAGAGACAATGACTAACCACAACCCATAGTGGGAAAACAGGCTGCCTAAGTGTGGTTCTCAATCAGAGACAACGATTGACAGCTGCCTCTGATTGAGAACCATACCAGGTCAAACACCTAGAAATATATAACAGAACAGAACAAAACAGAATGCCCACCCCAACTCACGCCCTGACCAAACTAAAACAGAGACATAAAAAGGAACTAAGGTGACAATACCACCCCTACCTTGTCACAAGACTATTTTGACTAGAAAATAGTCAAAATAAAGAAAACCCTTGAATGAGTAGGTATTCTAAAACGTTGTGTAGGTATGCTAATACAACTGCACACAAATCTAAGTAAAGGAATGGAATAAGAATATATACATATGAATAAATGGATGAGCAATGACCGAACGGCATACGCAAGACTCAATAGATGGTATAAAATACAGTAAATACATATGAGATGAGTAATGCAAGATATGTAAACATTATTAGTGACTAGTAATCCATTTATTAAAGTGGCCAATAATTTCAAGTCTGTATGTAGATAGTATCCTCTCTGTGTTAGTGGTGGCTGTTTTAACAGTCTGATGGCCTTGAGATTCTTTGCAACTCTGCCTAGAAGTTCAGCATCCCGGAGTCGCCCCTTTCACTGTTGACGTTGAAACTGGTGTTTTGTGGGTACTATTTAATGAAGAAGCCAGTTGAGGACTTTTGACGCGTCTGTTTCTCAAACTAGATACGCTAATGTACTTGTCCTCTTGCTCTGTGCACTGGGGCCTCCCACTCTTTCTATTCTAGTTAGACAGTTTGCACTGTTCTGTGAACATCTCGCATGGAATAGCTTTAATTTCTCAGAACAAGAATAGACTGACGAGTTTCAGAAGAAAGTTATTTGTTTCTGGCCATTTTGAACCTGTAATTGAACCCACAAATGCTGATGCTCCAGATACTCAACTAGTCTAAAGAAGGCTAGTTTTATTGCTTCTTTAATCTGAACAACAGTTTTCAGCTGTGCTAACATTTCAAGAAGGTTTTTCTAATGATCAATTAGCCTTTGAAAATGAAAAACTTGGATTATCTAACACAACGTGCCATTGGAACACAGGAGTGATGGTTGCTGATAATGGGTCTCTGTACGCCTCTGTAGATATTCCATAAAAAATCTGTTTCCAGCTACACTTGTCATTTACAACAATGTCTACACTGTATTTCTGATCAATTTGATGTTATTTTAATGGACAAAAAATGTGTTTTTCTTGAAAAAACATGGACATTTCTAAGTGACCCCAAACTTTTGAACGGTAGTGTATATGTATATATATATATTCTTAATCAATTCCTTACTTAGATTTACATGTATTTTGTGTATATGTTATGAAACTGTTAGATATTACTGCACTGTCGGAGCTAGAAACACAAGCATTTTGCTACACTCGCAATAACATCTGCTAAAAATGTGTATGTGACAAATAAAATGTGATTTTAGAGCGTTGGTAACTGTACTGCTAACAACAAATACATTGTGGGTTTTTTGCCAACGCTTACCGACACCAGTCATAGTCAACGCTGTTTGTGTGTTTGTAAATTCTTCATTTATTCTGCACTCTGGGTGAACACTAAGAGGTGGCAGGGTAGCCTAGTGGTTAGAGGGGTAGAGGTGGCAGGGTAGCCTAGTGGTTAGAGGGTAGAGGTGGCAGGGTAGCCTGAGTGGTTAGAGCAGGGGTGTCAAACATACGGCCCGCGGGCCGGAACCGGCCCCAAGGAGAGTTCGATCAGGCCCGCAGGATAATTTGAAAGTGGAAAAAAATGCATAAAGACATGGAATTAATTTTTTTTTTAAGACAAGCCGCATCACTGAGACAGACTGACGCCTTAGGCGGTATCAATCGCCATCTGCTGCTTTGTTGCAGCGTTATTAATACCTTGGTCTCACCCTCTCCTTTCACACCTCGTGGCCAAATGTCGTTGTAACGGAGAAAAGTAGATAAGGAGTGTAGAATTTTCAAAGAAAAATGGACCACGTCCTATTTATTTACAGAGATGCGGAAAACCTTTGTGCTTGGTGTGTTTTGCAACAAGTTTCGGTATTGAAGGAATATAATATTCGACGCCACTCGAGACTCATCACAGCGAAAAAAATATGACTTGCAAGGACAACTGAGAAGAGATAAGATTAACGAGTGCTGGCGGGTCTGAGGAAACAGCAGTCAACTTTCATCAGAGCCGAGAAGTCAGTGAAACAGCGGTAAAAACCAGCTACCTAAATTGCTAGCGAAATAGCATTAGCGCCGAAGCCGTATTCCGACGGTGACTTTGTTAAACGATGCATGATGGGCGAAACAGACATATGTCGAGAAGCGACAAGCTTTGCCAAATATTAGCATGACGAGGAATACTATAGCAGAGAGGATTTCGGAACTATCGGCAGATTTAGACAGTCAATTGAAACAGAGAGTCAAAGTGTTTATTGTTTCGTAGCAAATTGGCAAGAGGCACTGACATCACAGACGTGGCCCAACTGGCCATATTGTCGAGTTGATGAGACATTGGCTATTTACTGAAGAGTTTCTTGAGTTGGTGCCAATGATGGACACCACCCAACATGAGGACATTTTGGCTCTGTCATTGCTGCATTGGACAGGTTGGGTGGACTGGTCAGCTGGCTACAGACGGCGCGCCATCCATGGTCGGAAAGAAAGCAGGTGTCGCGACAAAGTTCAAAGACAAAGTACAAGCCCTTAATGGAGGAGATCGTTTCTGGACATTTCACTGTATTTTGCACCAGGAGGCATTGTGTTGCAAGTCGCTGAAAATGGACCACGTCATGGAGGTGGTTGTTCGCACTGTAAATTTCATCCGGTCCAGAGGTCTGAACCATCGTCAGTTTGACAAACTTCTCAGCGACAGCAACATTACCCACAGCCTGCCATACCACACTGAAGTGAGATGGTTAAGCCGAGGCGCTGTGCTGAGGCATTTCTTTGATCTACGAGAGGAAATCGGACAGTTCATGGAGAAAAAGGAAAACCGGTGTTGGAATTACAATCTCAGGAATGGCTACGGGACCTTGCATTCTTGGTTGATATTACTGAACACTTGAACAATCTGAACAAAATGTTGCAAGGCCGCAAAAAGTTGTCACACAGTTTTCTGACAACATACATGCATTTAAGTTGAAGCTGACTTTGTGGGAGATGCAAATGGCAACCCTGCCCTGATTTTATCAGTATCTACTACCAGGGTACCCCAAATTAACAGCCCTGGCTGCTAAAATTTTGTGCATGTTTGGGACAACCTACCTTTGTGAACAAATTTTCTCAGTGATGAATATCAATAAAACAAAAATGCGTTCAAGGCTCACAAACAAGCACTTAAATGACATTCTGAAAGTGACAGCTAGTCAGGACATGACACCTGGTGTTGATGCACTTGTACAGGCCAAAAGATGCCAAGTTTCAGGTACAAATACAAGTCCAGACTAGACTAACACCTTTAAAATGCTGCCTTAGATACTGTTTGCATTGAAAGAATACAGCTCTGTGAAGATGAATCCTTACTGTGGTGATTTAAAAAATGTGCACTTTAATGTTAGTCAGCAGCTTCAAAACAAAAGTTGTGTGATGGAATTCTACTGTTCATACAACTCCATACATTTTCAGTATGTATTGTATGTGTATGTATGTTTCATGTATGAAGTTTACAGATTTACAGGACAGGCGAACACTTTCTTCATTACACATTTAAAATCACTCTCCTTAGTTTGTAAGGTGTACGCAGGGATTACATTTAGATTTTATATGCGTATGTGTAAGTGGTTTAAAAATTCCTTTCTTTAAAAGTCTCATTTAATCTTAAAGTGCATTACTATATTTTTCAGTACCAATTAAAGTTTTGTGCCTTTGTACAATCAGTGGGATCAGTTGCAATGCATATTTGTGAATGATAAAAGTAAATTGCACATTTGTCTAAGGAAATATGAGGTGTTTCATGAAATGTTTTGTAAAAGGATAGTTCATTAAATTTCAATATTTTCCTAATGTTCTTGTGCTTCTTTACACCAAAACAAAGGAAAGACATGATATTTTGGTTATTTATAGCAGAGTATGGTATAATTTTAATGGTCCGGCCCACTTGACATCTCCCTAGGCCGTATGTGGCCCACGATGCGAAATGAGTTTGACACCCCTGGGTTAGAGGGTAGAGGTGGCAGGGTAGCCTAGTGGTTAGAGGGTAGAGGTGGCAGGGTAGCCTAGTGGTTAGAGGGTAGAGGTGGCAGGGTAGCCTAGTGGTTAGAGGGTAGAGGTGGCAGGGTAGCCTAGTGGTTAGAGGGTAGAGGCGGCAGGGTAGCCTAGTGGTTAGAGTGTAGAGGCGGCAGGGTAGCCTAGTGGTTAGAGGGTAGAGGCGGCAGGGTAGCCTAGTGGTTAGAGGGTAGAGGCGGCAGGGTAGCCTAGTGGTTAGAGGGTAGAGGTGGCAGGGTAGCCTAGTGGTTAGAGGGTAGAGGTGGCAGGGTAGCCTAGTGGTTAGAGGGTAGAGGTGGCAGGGTAGCCTAGTGGTTAGAGGGTAGAGGTGGCAGGGTAGCCTAGTGGTTAGAGGGTAGAGGTGGCAGGGTAGCCTAGTGGTTAGAGGGTAGAGGCGGCAGGGTAGCCTAGTGGTTAGAGGGTAGAGGTGGCAGGGTAGCCTAGTGGTTAGAGGGTAGAGGTGGCAGGGTAGCCTAGTGGTTAGAGGGTAGAGGTGGCAGGGTAGCCTAGTGGTTAGAGGGTAGAGGTGGCAGGGTAGCCTAGTGGTTAGAGGGTAGAGGTGGCAGGGTAGCCTAGTGGTTAGAGGGTAGAGGTGGCAGGGTAGCCTAGTGGTTAGAGGGTAGAGGTGGCAGGGTAGCCTAGTGGTTAGAGGGTAGAGGTGGCAGGGTAGCCTAGTGGTTAGAGGGTAGAGGTGGCAGGGTAGCCTAGTGGTTAGAGGGTAGAGGTGGCAGGGTAGCCTAGTGGTTAGAGGGTAGAGGTGGCAGGGTAGCCTAGTGGTTAGAGGGTAGAGGTGGCAGGGTAGCCTAGTGGTTAGAGGGTAGAGGTGGCAGGGTAGCCTAGTGGTTAGAGGGTAGAGGTGGCAGGGTAGCCTAGTGGTTAGAGGGTAGAGGTGGCAGGGTAGCCTAGTGGTTAGAGGGTAGAGGTGGCAGGGTAGCCTAGTGGTTAAAGTGTAGAGGTGGCAGGTAGCCTAGTGGTTAGAGTGGAGAGGTGGCAGGTAGCCTAGTGGTTAAAGTGTAGAGGTGGCAGGTAGCCTAGTGGTTAAAGTGTAGAGGTGGCAGGTAGCCTAGTGGTTAGAGTGTAGAGGCGGCAGGGTAGCCTAGTGGTTAGAGTGTAGAGTGGGCAGGGTAGCCTAGTGGTTAGAGTGTAGAGGTGGCAGGTAGCCTAGTGGTTAGAGTGTAGGGTCGGCAGGTAGCCCAGTGGTTAGAGTGTAGGTAGCCTAGTTAATATAAAAAGGTAGCCTAGTTAATATACAAATATCTCAAAACAGCAGATTTAACTAATGTATACATCTAAACCATTCCAGTTGCAAAGAGGAACCAGACAAGTGTGTCCATTTTCACCGTTGTTATTTACAGGCATCAAGTATACATGATGCTATCATAACATTATTCTCAGTGCTGATGCCCCTTCGACCAATTAGAAAAGGACGGGATACAACATTTATTTCCATTCGTTGCTGTCGAAAAAGAAAACCCTGCGACTCAAATTTTTGCCCAACATGTTTACATTAATTATAAGTAGTCCGTTTTTCACAGTATGTACTCTAATAGCTTCTGAAGTTTTGTTGCTTGTATGATCATTAATGGTACGGCTGTTTACGTTTTGGAGATACAAGGTTTACTTACTGTACGTCAGCGACAATTTGTCAGTTTTAATCATATCAAAAACAGTCTTAACATCTTTCATTTGTCAATTTTGAGATTAAATATTTTGCGGATATGTGATGATAGTATAAAAGGCCAGAGCTTTTGAGAGTATAGCTGTGTTCTGTGACAATGGGAATAGCATTTTCAGTGCTCTGAATCCCAAATTTGACAGCACTAAAATGTCCATCTTTTAAAATATTCTGTATGTTGATTAATTGCAGGTAAAATGATTGTGGGACAGTTATTCAGCCCTGGTTGGTTACATCACAATGTCAACCACTCTGATCCCAGAGGCTACTGATCTTGTTATTGGCCAGTCCAAGACGCTTGACTTTTTCCCTCAAGGCTTCACGTTTCCGGCCAATCTCTGATTCCTCCTTCAGCATCTCGTCCAAGTCATCGCTGTTCAGCAGGCCCAGCATCTCACTGGACAGGATCCTGGCTGACTCCTTCAGGATGAAGTAACGGATCAGCATGGGCACCTGGTCCGCCAGTCGCTGCACCACGATCTGAGAGAGAGGTAGGCGGGAGAGGAGAGGAAGGGCGGGAGGGAGAGGACTAACAATTTAGATGTAAACATTGGTTTCGTCAAAGCTAGCGTGTGAACATCAGAGCTAGTAAGCGTATCGAGTTGTTATGGGTTAATTAGTTGGGGTTAATTAGCGACTTCAGAGTCAGCTATTTTAGCCACTACGGTTAGTAAAATTTAAAGGGGTTGGCTTAGATTAACAACACGCTGGGATTCGTACTGCTGCCGTCCTAACCACTTCATCTTTTCATTCAAAATACAATTTGTCATCACTGGCGCTAGAGACTGCTGCCTGGCACAACTCCTCCTGCGTTCTTTAATCTACGTCTACTGACATTTAGATCTCCATGTTGGAACTAGTGTTGCGTTGTACCTCAAAGTATGAATTGAGGAGTTCAGGGTACTTGCTCCTGGTGTCATAACCTGAGCAGTCAGTTTCCCCTGGGGTTTCCTTCTGTGCTGGCGTCAGTGTTCGGGCAAAGATTTCATCCTGTGTGTACATCTGCATCTCCATCTCAAACTGCTCCTCGATCCTGTCCATCACAGTGGTTAACTGCTGTTTCTGGATGGCATCAATGTTGGTCTAGGAGATCAAACAAAGAGTAAGGATGTAGTATATATATATTTTTAAATTTAATTAGGTAAAAACAACTCATTTCACGTAATAGGTGTAGAAACGGCTATTCACAAAATAAAATTACGTTAAAAACAAAAAAACATAATTTAGACGGATGAGCAGTGTGTATTGTCACAGATCATACCACAGTTGTTAATGTGCTGTTACGTTACCATTGAAAAACGCTGAAGGCAAGGATAATTCTCAAAGCTGTTTTTGGACACAACAAAAAGTGTTTCTGCACCAGATCTGGAAAACGCATACAAATGCATAAGTTAACGACTTAACATGTTTTCCCTTACCTCCACCACTAAGGTACTATTCAATTCCCTTACCTCCACCACTAAGGTACTATTCAATTCCCTTACCTCCACCACTAAGGTACTTTCCAATTCCCTTACCTCCACCACTAAGGTACTATTCAATTCCCTTACCTCCACCACTAAGGTACTATTCAATTCCCTTACCTCCACCACTAAGGTACTATTCAATTCCCTTACCTCCACCACTAAGGTGCTATTCAATTCCCTTACCTCCACCACTAAGGTACTATTCAATTCCCTTACCTCCACCACTAAGGTGCTATTCAATTCCCTTACCTCCACCACTAAGGTACTTTCCAATTCCCTTACCTCCACCACTAAGGTACTATTCAATTCCCTTACCTCCACCACTAAGGTGCTATTCAATTCCCTTACCTCCACCACTAAGGTGCTATTCAATTCCTTACCTCCACCACTAAGGTACTATTCAATTCCCTTACCTCCACCACTAAGGTACTATTCAATTCCCTTACCTCCACCACTAAGGTACTATTCAATTCCTCTACCTCCACCACTAAGGTACTATTCAATTCCCTTACCTCCACCACTAAGGTACTATTCAATTCCCTTACCTCCACCACTAAGGTACTTTCCAATTCCCTTACCTCCACCACTAAGGTACTATTCAATTCCCTTACCTCCACCACTAAGGTACTATTCAATTCCCTTACCTCCACCACTAAGGTACTATTCAATTCCCTTACCTCCGTCACTAAGGTACTATTCAATTCCCTTACCTCCGTCACTAAGGTACTATTCAATTCCCTTACCTCCGTCACTAAGGTACTATTCAATTCCCTTACCTCCATCACTAAGGTACTATTTAATTCCCTTACCTCCATCACTATGGTACTATTCAATTCCCTTACCTCCACCACTAAGGTACTATTCCATTCCCTTACCTCCATCACTAAGGTACTATTCCATTCCCTTACCTCCATCACTAAGGTGCTATTCAATTCCCTTACCTCCACCACTAAGGTGCTATTCAATTCCCTTACCTCCATCACTAAGGTACTATTCCATTCCCTTACCTCCACCACTAAGGTACTATTCCATTCCCTTACCTCCATCACCAAGGTACTATTCAATTCCCTTACCTCCACCACTAAGGTGCTATTCAATTCCCTTACCTCCATCACTAAGGTACTATTCAATTCCCTTACCTCCATCACTAAGGTACTATTCAATTCCCTTACCTCCACCACTAAGGTACTATTCAATTCCCTTACCTCCACCACTAAGGTACTATTCAATTCCCTTACCTCCATCACTAAGGTACTATTTAATTCCTTACCTCCACCACTAAGGTACTATTCCATTCCTTACCTCCATCACTAAGGTACTATTCCATTCCCTTACCTCCATCACTAAGGTGCTATTCAATTCCCTTACCTCCACCACTAAGGTGCTATTCAATTCCCTTACCTCCATCACTAAGGTGCTATTCAATTCCCTTACCTCCACCACTAAGGTGCTATTCAATTCCCTTACCTCCATCACTAAGGTGCTATTCAATTCCCTTACCTCCATCACTAAGGTACTATTCAATTCCCTTACCTCCACCACTAAGGTACTATTCAATTCCCTTACCTCCACCACTAAGGTACTATTCAATTCCCTTACTTCCATCACTAAGGTACTATTCAATTCCATTACCTCCACCACTAAGGTACTATTCAATTCCATTACCTCCACCACTAAGGTACTATTCAATTCCCTTACCTCCACCACTAAGGTACTATTCAATTCCCTTACCTCCACCACTAAGGTACTATTCAATTCCCTTACCTCCACCACTAAGGTACTATTCAATTCCCTTACCTCCACCACTAAGGTACTATTCAATTCCCTTACCTCCACCACTAAGGTACTATTCAATTCCCTTACCTCCACCACTAAGGTACTATTCAATTCCCTTACCTCCACCACTAAGGTACTATTCAATTCCCTTACCTCCACCACTAAGGTGCTATTCAATTCCCTTACCTCCACCACTAAGGTCCTATTCAATTCCCTTACCTCCACCACTAAGGTGCTATTCAATTCCCTTACCTCCACCACTAAGGTGCAATTCAATTCCTTACCTCCACCACTAAGGTGCTATTCAATTCCCTTACCTCCACCACTAAGGTGCTATTCAATTCCCTTACCTCCACCACTAAGGTGCTATTCAATTCCCTTACCTCCATCACTAAGGTACTATTCAATTCCCTTACCTCCACCACTAAGGTACTATTCAATTCCCTTACCTCCACCACTAAGGTACTATTCAATTCCCTTACTTCCACCACTAAGGTACTATTCAATTCCATTACCTCCACCACTAAGGTACTATTCAATTCCCTTACCTCCACCACTAAGGTACTATTCAATTCCCTTACCTCCACCACTAAGGTACTATTCAATTCCCTTACCTCCACCACTAAGGTACTATTCAATTCCCTTACCTCCACCACTAAGGTACTATTCAATTCCCTTACCTCCACCACTAAGGTACTATTCAATTCCCTTACCTCCACCACTAAGGTACTATTCAATTCCCTTACCTCCACCACTAAGGTACTATTCAATTCCCTTACCTCCACCACTAAGGTACTATTCAATTCCCTTACCTCCACCACTAAGGTCCTATTCAATTCCCTTACCTCCACCACTAAGGTCCTATTCAATTCCCTTACCTCCACCACTAAGGTGCTATTCAATTCCCTTACCTCCACCACTAAGGTGCTATTCAATTCCCTTACCTCCACCACTAAGGTGCAATTCAATTCCCTTACCTCCACCACTAAGGTGCTATTCAATTCCTTACCTCCACCACTAAGGTGCTATTCAATTCCTTACCTCCATCACTAAGGTGCTATTCAATTCCCTTACCTCCATCACTAAGGTACTATTCAATTCCCTTACCTCCATCACTAAGGTACTATTAATATAATATAATAATAATAATAATATATGCCATTTAGCAGACGCTTTTATCCAAAGCGACTTACAGTCATGTGTGCATACATTCTACGTATGGGTGGTCCCGGGAATCGAACCCACTACCCTGGCGTTACAAGCGCCATGCTCTACCAACTGAGCTACAGAAGGACCACTATTCAATTCCCTTACCTCCATCACTATGGTACTATTCAATTCCCTTACCTCCACCACTAAGGTACTATTTAATTCCCTTACCTCCACCACTAAGGTACTATTCAATTCCCTTACCTCCATCACTAAGGTACTATTCAATTCCTTTACCTCCATCACTAAGGTACTATTCAATTCCCTTACCTCCATCACTAAGGTACTATTCAATTCCCTTACCTCCACCACTAAGGTACTATTCAATTCCCTTACCTCCACCACTAAGGTACTATTCAATTCCTTTACCTCCATCACTAAGGTACTATTCAATTCCCTTACCTCCATCACTAAGGTACTATTCAATTCCTTTACCTCCATCACTAAGGTACTATTCAATTCCCTTACCTCCACCACTAAGGTACTATTCAATTCCGTTTCCTCCACCACTAAGGTACTATTCAATTCCCTTACCTCCATCACTAAGGTACTATTCAATTCCCTTACCTCCATCACTAAGATACTATTCAATTCCTTTACCTCCACCACTAAGGTAGTCTAGTGGGCGCCAGGGTAGCCTAGTGGTTAGAGCGTTGGACTAGTAACCGCAAGGTTGCAAGTTCAAATCCCCGAGCTGACAAGGTACAAATCTGTCATTCTGCCCCTGAACAGGCAGTTAACCCACTGTTCCTAGGCCGTCATTGAAAATAAGAATTTGTTCTTAACTGACTTGCCTGATAAAATAAAAATAAGGTACTATTCCATTCCCTTACCTCCATCACTAAGGTACTATTCAATGTTGCTTTATTGGCATGACATTCAGGCATTATGTATTTCCAAAACATTTACAATTACAAGACATACAAATGGAAAGAAAAAGAAAAACATGAATGGGAGTGTTTGTTGTCTTCGACTAGCAGGGGGTCTCTGGACGGCTGTGTCATTCACCTCCTACACCCGAACCCCCACCACGGAGTGAGGATCAGTATCACGGGAGGTAATGAAGTGTGTTTAAAAAAATATAGATATCAAAAGTAAATAATGTAGGGATGTACATCCAAAGAATAGCATGTATGTGTTCTATCTAATGGTCCCTCACTGTCACTCACTGTCACTCACTGTCCCTCACTGTCACTCACTGTCCCTCACTGTCACTCAAGCTATGACATGATGAAACATTGATATCTAATGGTCACTCACTGTCCCTCAAGCTATGACATGATGGTATCTAATGGTCACTCACTGTCCCTCACTGCCACTCAAGCTATGACATGATGAAATATTGGTATCTAATGGTCACTCACTGTCCCTCACTGTCCCTCAAGCTATGACATGATGAAATCTTTTTGCCAAATATTAGTGTATTAAAAACAAAATCAGTATAGTAAAAAATGAAGTGAAAGTACCTTTGATTTTCTGTAGTGTGTCCATAGCTGGATGTTTCAGTTCCCCCACCAGTTTCTGAACTACACTTTCAAATAAAGTGTAGTTATTGAAACCTGGAAGTTCTCGTCCTCTGTGCTTCTGATCAAATTCATTGACCACATCTTGGGTCATTTTGTGGTCTAAATTGAGGGAAATGGAAGTTAATCATTTTTTGAGGGTAAAATTAATTAAATAATGAGAAATAAATACTATTGTGTTCTATTACTTATTGCGAATAAGAATTGATTTTTGAGGGGTGCATGCTTACACACTTACCAGCATTACATCTGTTTATAGTATAAGTACAAACCATGAATATTTGTGAAATAAAGTGAAAATAGTTATTCCTGTGCAATATCCCAACAATAACCTGTTTATCGATTTCAAATAGTGTACTTACAACCTGCCCTGGAGTGTCCAAGCTTTTCAAACCATTTTGCAAATATGTTTTGCATGTTAATGAATAGATTTTCATCATTCTTCAGCTCCCCTCTGCACAGCAGATCAATCTTGTAATTGAACTGTTTTATCACCTGAGGGGGGGGGGGAAACAGACCACAGTAAATAGCCAGTGATGTGTTTTTTTTTTTAAACCAACTTTACAGACTCAAGCTTTTATTTTATTTGAAAATGAATCGGCTCCTGATTCATACTGATACAACTTTATATTAATGATGACAGCTGATGGGTTGAGTGATTAATCACCTCAATAAGGTACTTCCTCTTCCCTACAGGATCCACGGAGGACCACCCTCATACTTAGTCAATTCCGTCTGATAAACCCACAGCTGCTGTTTTATCTGATCAGACATCTGTGGAATGGATTTCTGAAAGACAAAAAACAAACATGGTTTCATCTGATATATAACATTATTGTCATTCAAGAAGCCTTAAAACCTGTTGGCACTAGGGGGCAGTATTTTCATTTTTGGAAAAATAACGTTCCCAAATTAAATGGGATATTTTATCAGGACAAGATGCTAGAATATGCATATAATTGACAGCTTAGGATAGAAAACACTCTAAAGTTTCCAAAACTGTAAAAATATTGTCTGTGAGTATAATGCCTGAGAAAAATCCAATCCGGAAGTGACTCATCTTTTGAAAGCGCTGCGTTCCAATGCGTCCCTATTGAGCAGTGAATGGGCTATCAACCAGATTACGCTTTCTACGTATTCCCCAAGATGTCTACAGCATTGTGACGTAGTTTTACGCATTTATGTTGAAGAATACCTGTAGGGTATAGGGTGCAGGCCAGGCAGCAGGCTATTAGCCAGCCTGCCAGCATAGTGGAGTCTGCCACTAGCATAGTCAGTGTAGTCAGCTCAGCTATCACCATTGAGACCGTGTCTGTGCCTCGACCTAGGTTGGGCAAAACTAAACATGGCGGTGTTCGCCTTAGCAATCTCACTGGGATAAAGACCACCTCCATTCCTGTCATTACTGAGAGATCATGATGCCTCACATCTCAAAATAGGGCTACTTAATGTTAGATCCCTTACTTCAAAGGCAATTATAGTCAATGAACTAATCACGATCATAATCTTGATGTGATTGGCCTGACTGGCTGTAACAAACCTGATGAATTTACTGTGTTAAATGAGGCCTCACTATCCTGGCTACCTGACCATCCTCCCCCGTGCATCCCGCAAAGGCGGAGGTGTTACTAACATTACGATAGCAAATTTCAATTTACAAAAAAAAAATGACGTTTCGTCTTTTGAGCTTCTAGTCTTAAATCTATGCAGCCCTACTCAATCACTTTTATAGCTACATTTTACAGGCCTCCTGGGCCATATCACAGCATTTCTCACTGAGTTCCCTAATTCCTATCGACCTTGTAGTCATTGCAGATAATATTCTAATCTTTGGTGACTTTAATATTCACATGGAAAAGTCCACAGACCCACTCCAAAAGGCTTTTGAGCCATCATCGACTCAGTGGGTTTTGTCCAACATGTCTCTGGACCCACTCACTGTCACAGTCATACGCTGGACCTAGTTTTGTCCATGGAATAAATGTTGTGGATCTTAATGTTTTTCCTCATAATCCTGGACTATCGGACCACCATTTTATTACGTTTGCAATTGCAACAAATAATCTGCTCAGACCCCAACCAAGGAACATCAAAAGCCGTGCTATAAATTCAGACAACACAAAGATTCCTTGATGCCCTTCCAGACTCCCCTCTGCCTACCCAAGGGCGCCAGAGTGACAAAAATCCGTTAACCACCTAACTGAGGATCTCAATTTAACCTGCGCAATACCCTGGATGAAGTTGCACCCCTAAAAACTAAAAATGTCTCATAAGAAACTAGCTCCCTGGTACAGAAAATACCTGAGCTCTGAAGCAAGCTTCCAGAAAATTGGAACGGAAATGGCGCCACACTCAAAACTGGAAGTCTTCCGACTAGCTTGGAAGGACGGTACCGTGCAGTACCGAAGAGCCCTTACTGCTGCTCGATCGTCCTATTTTTCTAACTTAATTGAGGAAAATAAGAACAATCCGAAATTCCTTTTTGATACTGTGGCAAAGCTAACTAAAAAGCAGCATTCCCCAAGAGAGGATGACCTTCACTTTAGCAGTGATAAATTCATGAACTTTTTGAGGAAAAGATTATGATTATTAGAAAGCAAATTACGGACTCCTCTTTAAACCTGCGTATTCCTCCAAACCTCAGTTGTCCTGAGTCTGCACAACTCTGCCAGGACCTAGGATCAAGAGAGACGCTCAAGTGTTTTAGTACTATATCTCTTGACACAATGATGAAAATAATCATGGCATCTAAACCTTCAAGCTGTATACTGGACCCTATTCCAACTAAACTACTGAAAGAGCTGCTTCCTGTGTTGGCCTCCTATGTTGAACATAATAAACGGCTCTCTATCCACTGGATGTAAACAAACTCACTAAAAGTGGCAGTAATAAAGCCTCTCTTGAAAAAGCCAAACCTTGACCCAGAAAAAATATAAAAACTATCGGCCTATATCGAATCTTCCATTCCTCTCAAAGATTTTAGAGAAGGCTGTTGCGCAGCAACTCACTGCCTTCCTGAAGACAAACAATGTATACGAAATGCTTCAGTCTGGTTTTAGACCCCATCATAGCACTGAGACGGCACTTGTGAAGGTGGTAAATGACATTTTAATGGCATCGGACCGAGGCTCTGCATCTGTCCTCGTGCTCCTAGACCTTAGTGCTGCTTTTGATACCATCGATCACCACATTCTTTGGAGAGATTGGAAACCCAAATTGGTCTACACGGACAAGTTCTGGCCTGGTTTAGATCTTATCTGTCGGAAAGATATCAGTTTGTCTCTGTGAATGGTTTGTCCTCTGACAAATCAACTGTACATTTCGGTGTTCCTCAAGGTTCTGTTTTAGGACCACTATTGTTTTCACTATATATTTTACCTCTTGGGGATGTTATTCGAAAACATAATGTAAACTTTCACTGCTATGCGGATGACACACAGCTGTACATTTCAATGAAACATGGTGAAGCCCCAAAATTGCCCTCGCTAGAAGCATGTGTTTCAGACATAAGGAAGTGGATGGCTGCAAACTTTCTACTATTAAACTCGGACAAAACAGAGATGCTTGTTCTAGGTCCCAAGAAACAAAGAGATCTTCTGTTGAATCTGACAATTAATCTTAATGGTTGTACAGTCGTCTCAAATAAAACTGTGAAGGACCTCGGCGTTACTCTGGACCCTGATCTCTTGAAGAACATATCAAGACCATTTCGAGGACAGCTTTTTTCCATCTACGTAACATTGCAAAAATCAGAAACTTTCTGTCCAAAAATGATGCAGAAAAATTAATCCATGCTTTTGTCACTTCTAGGTTAGACTACTGCAATGCTCTATTTTCCGGCTACCCGGATAAAGCACTAAATAAACTTCAGTTAGTGCTAAATACGGCTGCTAGAATCCTGACTAGAACCAAAAAATTTGATCATATTACTCCAGTGCTAGCCTCTCTACACTGGCTTCCTGTCAAAGCAAGGGCTGATTTCAAGGTTTTACTGCTAACCTACAAAGCATTACATGGGCTTGCTCCTACCTACCTCTCTGATTTGGTCCTGCCGTACATACCTACACGTACGCTACGGTCACAAGACGCAGGCCTCCTAATTGTCCCTAGAATTTCTAAGCAAACAGCTGGAGGCAGGGCTTTCTCCTATAGAGCTCCATTTTTATGGAACGGTCTGCCTACCCATGTCAGAGACGCAAACTCGGTCTCAACCTTTAAGTCTTTACTGAAGACTCATCTCTTCAGTGGGTCATATGATTGAGTGTAGTCTGGCCCAGGAGTGGGAAGGTGAACGGAAAGGCTCTGGAGCAACGAACCGCCCTTGCTGTCTCTGCCTGGCCGGTTCCCCTTTTCCACTGGGATTCTCTGCCTCTAACCCTGTTACGGGGCTGAGTCACTGGCTTGCTGGGGCTCTCTCGTGCCGTCCCTGGGGGTGCGTCACCTGGGTGGGTTGATTCACTGTTGTGGTCGGCCTGTCTGCTGCTCCCCCTTGGGTTGTACCGTGGCGGAGATCTTTGTGGGCTATACTCGGCCTTGTCTCAGGATGGTAAGTTGGTGGTTGAAGATATCCCTCTAGTGGTGTGGGGGATGTGCTTTGGCAAAGTGGGTGGGGTTATATCCTTCCTGTTTGGCCCTGTCCGGGGTGTCCTCGGATGGGGCCACAGTGTCTCCTGACCCCTCCTGTCTCAGCCTCCAGTATTTATGCTGCAGTAGTTTATGTGTCGGGGGCTAGGGTCAGTTTGTTATATCTGGAGTACTTCTCCTGTCCTATTCGGTGTCCTGTGTGAATCTAAGTGTGCGTTCTCTAATTCTCTCCTTCTCTCTTTCTTTCTCTCTCTCGGAGGACCTGAGCCCTAGGACCATGTCCCAGGACTACCTGACATGAGGACTCCTTGCTGTCCCCAGTCCACCTGGCCATGCTCCTGCTCCAGTTTCAACTGACCTGAGCCCTAGGACCGTGCCCCAGGACTACCTGACATGAAGGCTCCTTGCTGTCCCCAGTCCACCTGACTGTGCTGCTGCTCCAGTTTCAACTGTTCTGCCTTATTATTATTCGACCATGCTGGTCATTTATGAACATTTGAACATCTTGGTCATGTTCTGTTATAATCTCTACCCGGCACAGCCAGAAGAGGACTGGCCACCCCACATAGCCCGGTTCCTCTCTAGGTTTCTTCCTAGGTTTTGGCCTTTCTAGGGAGTTTTTCCTAGCCACCGTGCTTTTACACCTGCATTGTTTGCTGTTTGGGGTTTTAGGCTGGGTTTCTGTACAGCACTTTGAGATATCAGCTGATGTACGAAGGGCTATATAAATAAATTTGATTTGATTTTGATTTGATTT
>NW_026285478.1:5000-9322 GCF_023373465.1 Oncorhynchus keta | reverse complement strand
CACTGGCATCAACAACCAGGGTTGTGTAGGTTACTTTCTAAAATGTAATCTATTACAGTTACTAGTCACCTGTCCAACACTGTAATTAGTAATGTAACTTTTGGATTACCAAAACTCAGTCATGTAATCTGATTACTTTCAGATACTTTTGGATTCATTTCCCCATTAGAAGAAGACTTATAAAGATCCATCAAACGTATTTTGGTGTGTCATCAGAGTGGTCTCTGGTGGTCATCATTTGGTGTGTCATCAGAGTGGTCTCTGATTGGTGGTCATCATTTGGTGTGTCATCATAGTGGTCTCTGATTGGTGGTCATCATAGTGGTCTCTGATTGGTGGTCATCATTTGGTGTGTCATCATAGTGGTCTCTGATTGGTGGTCATCATTTGGTGTGTCATCATAGTGGTCTCTGACTTGTCATCAGACTCACTCAGGTGGAACAACATTCTGTCAACGACAATGAGAATGTCATTATTTTGCTGTCTACTTCTAAAACATTTGAAGATGATAAGATGTTTTTTATCAAAGAAAATCTTGTTCAAACCACAGACTTTTATTTGGGATCACACTCAAAGGATTGGTCACACTCATCACTTTCGCCTGTATTACTGAAATAAGACACAACGAGGCAGCATTTAGCTACTCTTGATAATTTCAACACCATGTTGTCGTTAGTTGGCCTACGTAGGCTGTGTTTCGGACTCCCCCTGCTGGTTAAAAGCTGCAATTGCATTTAACAGAATCTTCATCCTCCACCGCACATTAACATCATCCAAAGAGCCCATATTCCTAAATGGTTTCAGATTCGGATTGCTGATCGAGGATCAGTTTTGACCTGATCCTAGATTTGAATTATGAATACGGGCCGAGGACTCCTGGAATGCCAGAGAGTGAAACATATCTGGGAAAAAGAGATGGGAAGCTAGCTGGCAATACTGAACTAATTCATTTCAATATAAAAAATGTGTGAACTATTATACAAATGTTCACACTTTGTGTTGGTATTATTCGCTCAAGACAAAATGTTCTCGAACCTTGCCAAACGTTCGAACACTGAACACACCCCTTGAGCCGTGACGTATCACGTGACAAACCATTCTTCGGTACAACAAGGAAGAGTGGAATCGGAGAGATGTGATATCGCTAACTTGCAAATAATGTAGCTATTGTTTCGTTGTGTATCTATATTAATATATTTGGCCTCTTACAATGTCAGAATCACCAGATACACGCAGTTTGGTTTCTGCGTCATCCCAGCTCAATTTAATGGAAATAGATACGGTGAGTGGGACTGTCGCTCTTGGCTGTTTCTCAACAGCTTTTGGTTATCTTGTTAGATAGCTAAACCTAGCATTTTTGGGGGATAGATGCGCTAAATATGAGAGTTTGTTTGTGCAATTAAAGCTGTAGCTAGCATTAGTCTTATTTTGCTGGTTGTCAAATGTGTAGCTTTGCCAGTGGGCTACTTTGTTGTCTTTTCTTTGACTTAGCACAGCCATGTCTCTGCTATACGTTTAATATCCGAGTAAAGATCTCTAGAAACATAGAATTAGGTAGAATAGTAAATATAATGAGATGTCTATGACTAGAGCGACCACGAGCTCGATAGACTTCATTGTGCTGAACACAGATCGCATAACTTATCTATTCTCCTCAGATCGACGATAAAAGAGTTTGACATTCCCCAAGTTGACACCCCGCCTACCTTGGAGAGCATCCTGAATGAGGTAACTGGCTCTCATCTTTCAGTAACTATCATATTCCATTTCTGGGGAATCTGACAGCTTCTAGCTCCCCGACTTCTTACAGAACAACACAATGTTGTCATATCTGGGGTAGCCTTCCTACATCACTCTGGAAGTCTGGGGTAGCCAGCCCTACCACATCATATCTGGGGTAGCCAGCCCTACATCCATATCTGGGGTAGCCAGCCCTACATCCATCTGGGGTAGCCAGCCCTACATCCATATCTGGGGTAGCCAGCCCTCATCATATCTGGGGTAGCCAGCCCTACATCCACATCTGGGGGTAGCCAGCCCTACATCCTTATCTCCACATTCGGGGTAGCCAGCCCTACATCCATATCTGGGGTAGCCAGCCCTACATCCATATCTGGGTGTAGCCAGCCCTACATCATATCTGGGGTAGCCAGCCCTACATCCATATCCATATCTGGGGTAGCCAGCCCTACATCATATCTGGGGTAGCCAGCCCCTACATCCATATCTGGGGTAGCCAGTCCTACATCACATTGCCAGTCCTACATCATATCTGGGGTAGCCAGTCCTACATCATATCTGTAGCCAGCCCTACATCATATCTGGGGTAGCCAGCCCACATCCTACAGTCCACATCATCTGGGGTAGCCCTACATCCATATCTGGGGTAGCCAGCCCTACATCATATCTGGGGTAGCCAGCCCTACATCATATCTGGGGTAGCCAGCCCTACATCATATCTGGGGTAGCCAGCCCTACATCATATCTCCGGGGTAGCCAGCCCTACATCCATATCTGGGGTAGCCAGTCACCACATCATCTGGGGTAGCCAGCCCTCATCATATCTGGGGTAGCCAGTACATCCATATCTGGGGTAGCCAGCCCTCATCCATCTGGAGCAGCCCTACATCATCATATCTGGGGTAGCCAGTCACATCACATCTGGGTGGCCAGTCCTACATCATATCTGGGGTAGCCAGCCCTACATCATATCTGGGGTAGCCAGCCCTACATCCACATCTGGGGTAGCCAGCCCACATCATATCTGGGGTAGCCAGCCCTCCACATTCTGGGGTATCATCATCTGGGGTAGCCAGCCCTACATCCACATCTGGGGCCATCCCCATCATATCTGGGGTAGCCAGCCCTACATCATATCTGGGGGTAGCCAGCCCTACATCATATCTGGGGTAGCCAGCCCTACATCATATCTGGGGTAGCCAGCACATCATATCTGGGGTAGCCAGCCCTACATCCATATCTGGGGTAGCCAGTCCCACATCATATCTGGGGTAGCCAGCCCTACATCCATATCTGGGGTAGCCAGCCCTACATCATATCTGGGAGTAGCCAGCCCCATCATATCTGGGGTAGCCAGCCCTACATCCATCTGGGGTCATATCTGGGAGTAGCCAGCCCTACATCATATCTGGGGTAGCCAGCCCTACATCCATCTGGGGTAGCCATTTTCACATCCACATCTGGGTGTAGCCAGCCCTACATCATATCTGGGGTGTCATATCTGGGGTAACCAGCCCTACATCACATCTGGGGTATCATCATATCTGGGGTAGCCAGTCCTACATCATATCTGGGGTAGCCAGCCTACATCATATCTGGGGTAGCCAGCCCACATCATCTGGGGTAGTTATTGCCCTACATCATATCTGGGGTAGCCAGCCTACATCATATCTGGGTAGCCAGCCCTATCATATCTGGGGTAACAGTTGTCATCATATCAGTGTCCTGTTTTGGCCATCTGGGATGGGAGCCAGCCCTACATCATATCTGGGGTAGCTGTGTCCTGATCATATCTGGGGTAGCCAGTCCTACATCATATCTGTGAGACCTCATCATATCTGGGGTAGCCAGTCCTACATCATATCTGGGGTAGCCAGCCCACATCATATCTGGGGTAGCCATACTCATATCTGGGGTTGCCAGCCCTACATCCACATCTGGGGTAGCCAGCCCTACCATCATATCTGGGGTAGCCAGGCCCCTACATCATATCTGGGGTAGCCACCTACATCATATCTGGGGTAGTAGCCAGCCCTACATCATATCTGGGGTAGGCCTCCTATCTGGGGTGGCCAGCCCTACATCCACATCTGGGGTAGCCAGCCCTCCCACATCTGGGGTAGCCATCCCATATCTGGGGTAGCCAGCCCTACATCCATATCTGGGGTAGCCAGCCCTACATCCATATCTGGGGTAGCCAGCCCTACATCCACATCTGGGGCCTAGCCAGCCCTACATCCACATTTGGGGTAGCCAGCCCTACATCATATCTGGGGTAGCCAGCCCTACATCATATCTGGGCTAACAGTTGTCATACTTCCGTCTCCTGTTTTAGCCTGAGGATGAGGCCCTGCCCTAGGCCTGGAGGACACGTGTCTACTGAACCAGAGAACATCGACGCCCTGGCCCTGTGAGACCTCCTCACTGGCCAGCTCCCTGGCCTCAGCCTGGAGTTCTGATCCTGGCACACACACCTCCAACACACCACAGTAGCACACACACACACCTGGCCCTACACTATGTGTCTTACTATATTGTAGGGCTTTATGGGGCCATCAATTGATTCCCATTGAAAATGATGT